>NW_027446163.1:0-78769 GCF_038048845.1 Mixophyes fleayi | reverse complement strand
GGAGAAATCGCAAAACATAGTCATTTCTTCATTGCAGTCCAAAAACAAAGGTTTTTTTTCACTCCTGTCTCCCTTTCTCTTGGAAACAATGACTTACATCAATACTTTTACATAATTCTTGTTTCTCCTGACATTTCTAACATTGCCCACAATTATCAACTTTCTAAGTCTTTTTGAGCAGGAGAAATCGCAGAACATAGTCATTTCTTCATTGCAGTCCAAAAACAACGCTTTTTTACACTCCTGTCTCCCTTTCTCTTGGAAACAATGACTTATATCAATCCTTTTACATAATTCTTGTTTCTCCTGTCATTTCTAACATTGCCCACAAATATCAACTTTCTAAGTCTTTCTGAGCAGGAGAAATCGCAAAACATAGTCATTTCTTCATTGCAGTCCAAAAACAACGCTTTTTTACACTCCAGTCTCCCTTTCTCTTGGAAACAATGACTTACATCAATCCTTTTACATAATTTTTGTTTCTCATGACATTTCTAACATTGCCCACAAATATCAACTTTCTAAGTCTTTCTGAGCAGGAGAAGTCGCAAAACATAGTCATTTCTTCATTGCAGTCCAAAAACAACGCTTTTTTGCACTCCAGTCTCCCTTTCTCTTGGAAACAATGACTTACATCAATCCTTTTACATAATTTTTGTTTCTCCTGACATTTCTAACATTCCCCACAAATATCAACTTTCTAAGTCTTTCTGAGCAGGAGAAATCGCAAAACATTGTCATTTCTTCATTGCAGTCCAAAAACAACGCTTTTTTACACTCCAGTCTCCCTTTCTCTTGGAAAAAATGACTTACATCAATCCTTTTACATAATTCTTGTTTCTCATGACATTTCTAACATTGCCCACAATTATTAACTTTCTAAGTCTTTCTGAGCAGGAGAAATCGCAAAACATAGTCATTTCTTCATTGCAGTCCAAAAACAACGCTTTTTTACACTCCTGTCTCCCTTTCTCTTGGAAACAATGACTTACATCAATCCTTTTACATAATTCTTATTTCTCATGACATTTCTAACATTGCCCACAATTATCAACTTTCTAAGTCTTTTTGAGCAAGAGAAATCGCAGAACATAGTCATTTCTTCATTGCAGTCCAAAAACAACGCTTTTTTACACTCCTGTCTCCCTTTCTCTTGGAAAAAATGACTTACATCAATCCTTTTACATAATTCTTGTTTCTCCTGATATTTCTAACATTGCCCACAATTATTAACTTTCTAAGTCTTTCTGAGCAGGAGAAATCGCAAAACATAGTCATTTCTTCATTGCAGTCCAAAAACAACGCTTTTTTACACTCCTGTCTCCCTTTCTCTTGGAAACAATGACTTACATCAATCCTTTTACATAATTCTTATTTCTCATGACATTTCTAACATTGCCCACAATTATCAACTTTCTAAGTCTTTTTGAGCAAGAGAAATCGCAGAACATAGTCATTTCTTCATTGCAGTCCAAAAACAACGCTTTTTTACACTCCTGTCTCCCTTTCTCTTGGAAACAATGACTTACATCAATCCTTTTACATAATTCTTGTTTCTCCTGTCATTTCTAACATTGCCCACAAAAATCAACTTTCTAAGTCTTTCTGAGCAAGAGAAATCGCAAAACATAGTCATTTCTTCATTGCAGTCCAAAAACAACGCTTTTTTACACTCCTGTCTCCCTTTCTCTTGGAAACAATGACTTACATCAATCCTTTTACATAATTCTTATTTCTGATGACATTTCTAACATTGCCCACAATTATCAACTTTCTAATTCTTTCTGAGCAAGAGAAATCGCAAAATATAGTCATTTCTTCATTGCCGTCCAAAAACAACGCTTTTTTACACTCCTGTCTCCCTTTCTCTTGGAAACAATGACTTACATCAATCCTTTTACATAATTCTTGTTTCTCCTGACATTTCTAACATTGCCCACAATTATTAACTTTCTAAGTCTTTCTGAGCAGGAGAAATCGCAAAACATAGTCATTTCTTCATTGCAGTCCAAAAACAACGTTTTTTTTCACTCCTGTCTCCCTTTCTCTTGGAAACAATGACTTACATCAATACTTTTACATAATTCTTGTTTCTCCTGACATTTCTAACATTGCCCACAATTATCAACTTTCTAAGTCTTTTTGAGCAGGAGAAATCGCAGAACATAGTCATTTCTTCATTGCAGTCCAAAAACAACGCTTTTTTACACTCCTGTCTCCCTTTCTCTTGGAAACAATGACTTACATCAATCCTTTTACATAATTCTTGTTTCTCCTGTCATTTCTAACATTGCCCACAAATATCAACTTTCTAAGTCTTTCTGAGCAGGAGAAATCGCAAAACATAGTCATTTCTTCATTGCAGTCCAAAAACAACGCTTTTTTACACTCCTGTCTCCCTTTCTCTTGGAAAGAATGACTTACATCAATCCTTTTACATAATTCTTGTTTCTCCTGACATTTCTAACATTGCCCACAATTATCAACTTTCTAAGTCTTTCTGAGCAGGAGAAATCGCAAAATATAGTCATTTCTTCATTGCCGTCCAAAAACAACGCTTTTTTACACTCCTGTCTCCCTTTCTCTTGGAAAGAATGACTTACATCAATCCTTTTACATAATTCTTGTTTCTCCTGACATTTCTAACATTGCCCACAATTATCAACTTTCTAAGTCTTTCTGAGCAGGAGAAATCGCAAAATATAGTCATTTCTTCATTGCCGTCCAAAAACAACGCTTTTTTACACTCCTGTCTCCCTTTCTCTTGGAAACAATGACTTACATCAATCCTTTTACATAATTCTTGTTTCTCATGACATTTCTAACATTGCCCACAATTATCAACTTTCTAAGTCTTTCTGAGCAAGAGAAATCGCAAAACAGTCATTTATTCATTGCCGTCCAAAAACAATGCTTTTTTACACTCCAGTCTCCCTTTCTCTTGGAAACAATGACTTACATCAATCCTTTTACATAATTCTTGTTTCTCCTGACATTTCTAACATTGCCCACAAATATCAACTTTCTAAGTCTTTTTGAGCAGGAGAAATCGCAAAACACAGTCATTTCTTCATTGCAGTCCAAAAACAACGCTTTTTTACACTCCAGTCTCCCTTTCTCTTGGAAACAATGACTTACATCAATCCTTTTACATAATTCTTGTTTCTCATGACATTTCTAACATTGTCCACAATTATCAACTTTCTAAGTCTTTCTGAGCAGGAGAAATCGCAAAACATAGTCATTTCTTCATTGCCGTCCAAAAACAACGCTTTTTTACACTCCTGTCTCCCTTTCTCTTGGAAACAATGACTTACATCAATCCTTTTACATAATCCTTGTTTCTCCTTACATTTCTAACATTGCCCACAAATATCAACTTTCTAAGTCTTTCTGAGCAGGAGAAATCGCAAAACATAGTCATTTCTTCATTGCAGTCCAAAAACAACGCTTTTTTACACTCCAGTCTCCCTTTCTCTTGGAAACAATGACTTACATCAATCCTTTTACATAATTCTTGTTTCTCATGACATTTCTAATGTGGTCCACAATTATTAACTTTCTAAGTCTTTCTGAGCAGGAGAAATCGCAAAACATAGTCATTTCTTCATTGCAGTCCAAAAACAACTCTTTTTTACACTCCAGTCTCCCTTTCTCTTGGAAACAATGACTTACATCAATCCTTTTACATAATTCTTGTTTCTCATGACATTTCTAACATTGTCCACAATTATCAACTTTCTAAGTCTTTCTGAGCAGGAGAAATCGCAAAACATAGTCATTTCTTCATTGCCGTCCAAAAACAACGCGTTTTTACACTCCTGTCTCCCTTTCCTTGGAAACAATGACTTACATCAATCCTTTTACCTAATCCTTGTTTCTCTTGACATTTCTAACATTGCCCACAAATATCAACTTTCTAAGTCTTTCTGAGCAGGAGAAATCGCAAAACATAGTCATTTCTTCATTGAAGTCCAAAAACAACGCTTTTTTACACTCCAGTCTCCCTTTCTCTTGGAAACAATGACTTACATCAATCCTTTTACATAATTGTTGTTTCTCATGACATTTCTAACATTGTCCACAATTATCAACTTTCTAAGTCTTTCTGAGCAGGAGAAATCGCAAAACATAGTCATTTCTTCATTGCAGTCCAAAAACAACGCTTTTTTACACTCCAGTCTCCCTTTCTCTTGGAAACAATGACTTACATCAATCCTTTTACATAATTCTTGTTTCTCATGACATTTCTAACATTGTCCACAATTATTAACTTTTTTAAGTCTTTCTGAGCAGTAGAAATCGCAAAACATAGTCATTTCTTCATTGCAGTCCAAAAACAACGGTTTTTTTTCACTCCTGTCTCCCTTTCTCTTGGAAACAATGACTTACATCAATCCTTTTACATAATCCTTGTTTCTCCTGACATTTCTAACATTGCCCACAATTATTCACTTTCTAAGTCTTTCTGAGCAGGAGAAATCGCAAAACATAGTCATTTCTTCATTGCAGTCCAAAAACAACGGTTTTTTTCACTCCTGTCTCCCTTTCTCTTCGAAACAATGACTTACATCAATACCTTTACATAATTCTTGTTTCTCCTGACATTTCTAACATTGCCCACAATTATCAACTTTCTAAGTCTTTTTGAGCAGGAGAAATCGCAGAACATAGTCATTTCTTCATTGCAGTCCAAAAACAACTCTTTTTTACACTTCTGTCTCCCTTTCTCTTGGAAACAATGACTTACATCAATCCTTTTACATAATTCTTGTTTCTCCTGTCATTTCTAACATTGCCCACAAATATCAACTTTCTAAGTCTTTCTGAGCAGGAGAAATCGCAAAACATAGTCATTTCTTCATTGCAGTCCAAAAACAAAGGTTTTTTTTCACTCCTGTCTCCCTTTCTCTTGGAAACAATGACTTACATCAATACTTTTACATAATTCTTGTTTCTCCTGACATTTCTAACATTGCCCACAATTATCAACTTTCTAAGTCTTTTTGAGTAGGAGAAATCGCAGAACATAGTCATTTCTTCATTGCAGTCCAAAAACAACGCTTTTTTACACTCCTGTCTCCCTTTCTCTTGGAAACAATGACTTATATCAATCCTTTTACATAATTCTTGTTTCTCCTGTCATTTCTAACATTGCCCACAAATATCAACTTTCTAAGTCTTTCTGAGCAGGAGAAATCGCAAAACATAGTCATTTCTTCATTGCAGTCCAAAAACAACGCTTTTTTACACTCCAGTCTCCCTTTCTCTTGGAAACAATGACTTACATCAATCCTTTTACATAATTTTTGTTTCTCATGACATTTCTAACATTGCCCACAAATATCAACTTTCTAAGTCTTTCTGAGCAGGAGAAGTCGCAAAACATAGTCATTTCTTCATTGCAGTCCAAAAACAACGCTTTTTTGCACTCCAGTCTCCCTTTCTCTTGGAAACAATGACTTACATCAATCCTTTTACATAATTTTTGTTTCTCCTGACATTTCTAACATTCCCCACAAATATCAACTTTCTAAGTCTTTCTGAGCAGGAGAAATCGCAAAACATTGTCATTTCTTCATTGCAGTCCAAAAACAACGCTTTTTTACACTCCAGTCTCCTATTCTCTTGGAAAAAATGACTTACATCAATCCTTTTACATAATTCTTGTTTCTCATGACATTTCTAACATTGCCCACAATTATTAACTTTCTAAGTCTTTCTGAGCAGGAGAAATCGCAAAACATAGTCATTTCTTCATTGCAGTCCAAAAACAACGCTTTTTTACACTCCTGTCTCCCTTTCTCTTGGAAACAATGACTTACATCAATCCTTTTACATAATTGTTGTTTCTCATGACATTTCTAACATTGCCCACAATTATCAACTTTTTAAGTCTTTTTGAGCAAGAGAAATCGCAGAACATAGTCATTTCTTCATTGCAGTCCAAAAACAACGCTTTTTTACACTCCTGTCTCCCTTTCTCTTGGAAAAAATGACTTACATCAATCCTTTTACATAATTCTTGTTTCTCCTGATATTTCTAACATTGCCCACAATTATTAACTTTCTAAGTCTTTCTGAGCAGGAGAAATCGCAAAACATAGTCATTTCTTCATTGCAGTCCAAAAACAACGCTTTTTTACACTCCTGTCTCCCTTTCTCTTGGAAACAATGACTTACATCAATCCTTTTACATAATTCTTATTTCTCATGACATTTCTAACATTGCCCACAATTATCAACTTTCTAAGTCTTTTTGAGCAAGAGAAATCGCAGAACATAGTCATTTCTTCATTGCAGTCCAAAAACAACGCTTTTTTACACTCCTGTCTCCCTTTCTCTTGGAAACAATGACTTACATCAATCCTTTTACATAATTCTTGTTTCTCCTGTCATTTCTAACATTGCCCACAAATATCAACTTTCTAAGTCTTTCTGAGCAAGAGAAATCGCAAAACATAGTCATTTCTTCATTGCAGTCCAAAAACAACGCTTTTTTACACTCCTGTCTCCCTTTCTCTTGGAAACAATGACTTACATCAATCCTTTTACATAATTCTTATTTCTCATGACATTTTTTAACATTGCCCACAATTATCAACTTTCTAATTCTTTCTGAGCAAGAGAAATCGCAAAATATAGTCATTTCTTCATTGCCGTCCAAAAACAACGCTTTTTTACACTCCTGTCTCCCTTTCTCTTGGAAACAATGACTTACATCAATCCTTTTACATAATTCTTGTTTCTCCTGACATTTCTAACATTTCCCACAATTATTAACTTTCTAAGTCTTTCTGAGCAGGAGAAATCGCAAAACATAGTCATTTCTTCATTGCAGTCCAAAAACAACGTTTTTTTTCACTCCTGTCTCCCTTTCTCTTGGAAACAATGACTTACATCAATACTTTTACATAATTCTTGTTTCTCCTGACATTTCTAACATTGCCCACAATTATCAACTTTCTAAGTCTTTTTGAGCAGGAGAAATCGCAGAACATAGTCATTTCTTCATTGCAGTCCAAAAACAACGCTTTTTTACACTCCTGTCTCCCTTTCTCTTGGAAACAATGACTTACATCAATCCTTTTACATAATTCTTGTTTCTCCTGTCATTTCTAACATTGCCCACAAATATCAACTTTCTAAGTCTTTCTGAGCAGGAGAAATCGCAAAACATAGTCATTTCTTCATTGCAGTCCAAAAACAACGCTTTTTTACACTCCTGTCTCCCTTTCTCTTGGAAAGAATGACTTACATCAATCCTTTTACATAATTCTTGTTTCTCCTGACATTTCTAACATTGCCCACAATTATCAACTTTCTAAGTCTTTCTGAGCAGGAGAAATCGCAAAATATAGTCATTTCTTCATTGCCGTCCAAAAACAACGCTTTTTTACACTCCTGTCTCCCTTTCTCTTGGAAAGAATGACTTACATCAATCCTTTTACATAATTCTTGTTTCTCCTGACATTACTAACATTGCCCACAATTATCAACTTTCTAAGTCTTTCTGAGCAGGAGAAATCGCAAAATATAGTCATTTCTTCATTGCCGTCCAAAAACAACGCTTTTTTACACTCCTGTCTCCCTTTCTCTTGGAAACAATGACTTACATCAATCCTTTTACATAATTCTTGTTTCTCATGACATTTCTAACATTGCCCACAATTATCAACTTTCTAAGTCTTTCTGAGCAAGAGAAATCGCAAAACAGTCATTTATTCATTGCCGTCCAAAAACAATGCTTTTTTACACTCCAGTCTCCCTTTCTCTTGGAAACAATGACTTACATCAATCCTTTTACATAATTCTTGTTTCTCCTGACATTTCTAACATTGCCCACAAATATCAACTTTCTAAGTCTTTTTGAGCAGGAGAAATCGCAAAACATAGTCATTTCTTCATTGCAGTCCAAAAACAACGCTTTTTTACACTCCAGTCTCCCTTTCTCTTGGAAACAATGACTTACATCAATCCTTTTACATAATTCTTGTTTCTCATGACATTTCTAACATTGTCCACAATTATCAACTTTCTAAGTCTTTCTGAGCAGGAGAAATCGCAAAACATAGTCATTTCTTCATTGCCGTCCAAAAACAACGCTTTTTTACACTCCTGTCTCCCTTTCTCTTGGAAACAATGACTTACATCAATCCTTTTACATAATCCTTGTTTCTCCTTACATTTCTAACATTGCCCACAAATATCAACTTTCTAAGTCTTTCTGAGCAGGAGAAATCGCAAAACATAGTCATTTCTTCATTGCAGTCCAAAAACAACGCTTTTTTACACTCCAGTCTCCCTTTCTCTTGGAAACAATGACTTACATCAATCCTTTTACATAATTCTTGTTTCTCATGACATTTCTAATGTGGTCCACAATTATTAACTTTCTAAGTCTTTCTGAGCAGGAGAAATCGCAAAACATAGTCATTTCTTCATTGCAGTCCAAAAACAACTCTTTTTTACACTCCAGTCTCCCTTTCTCTTGGAAACAATGACTTACATCAATCCTTTTACATAATTCTTGTTTCTCATAACATTTCTAACATTGCCCACAATTATCAACTTTCTAAGTCTTTCTGAGCAGGAGAAATCGCAAAACATAGTCATTTCTTCATTGAAGTCCAAAAACAACGCTTTTTTACACTCCAGTCTCCCTTTCACTTGGAAACAATGACTTACATCAATCCTTTTACATAATTGTTGTTTCTCATGACATTTCTAACATTGTCCACAATTATCAACTTTCTAAGTCTTTCTGAGCAGGAGAAATCGCAAAACATAGTCATTTCTTCATTGCAGTCCAAAAACAACGCTTTTTTACACTCCAGTCTCCCTTTCTCTTGGAAACAATGACTTACATCAATCCTTTTACATAATTCTTGTTTCTCATGACATTTCTAACATTGTCCACAATTATCAACTTTTTTAAGTCTTTCTGAGCAGTAGAAATCGCAAAACATAGTCATTTCTTCATTGCAGTCCAAAAACAACGGTTTTTTTTCACTCCTGTCTCCCTTTCTCTTGGAAACAATGACTTACATCAATCCTTTTACATAATCCTTGTTTCTCCTGACATTTCTAACATTGCCCACAATTATTAACTTTCTAAGTCTTTCTGAGCAGGAGAAATCGCAAAACATAGTCATTTCTTCATTGCAGTCCAAAAACAACGGTTTTTTTCACTCCTGTCTCCCTTTCTCTTCGAAACAATGACTTACATCAATACCTTTACATAATTCTTGTTTCTCCTGACATTTCTAACATTGCCCACAATTATCAACTTTCTAAGTCTTTTTGAGCAGGAGAAATCGCAGAACATAGTCATTTCTTCATTGCAGTCCAAAAACAAAGCTTTTTTACACTTCTGTCTCCCTTTCTCTTGGAAACAATGACTTACATCAATCCTTTTACATAATTCTTGTTTCTCCTGTCATTTCTAACATTGCCCACAAATATCAACTTTCTAAGTCTTTCTGAGCAGGAGAAATCGCAAAACATAGTCATTTCTTTATTGCAGTCCAAAAACAAAGGTTTTTTTTCACTCCTGTCTCCCTTTCTCTTGGAAACAATGACTTACATCAATACTTTTACATAATTCTTGTTTCTCCTGACATTTCTAACATTGCCCACAATTATCAACTTTCTAAGTCTTTTTGAGCAGGAGAAATCGCAGAACATAGTCATTTCTTCATTGCAGTCCAAAAACAACGCTTTTTTACACTCCTGTCTCCCTTTCTCTTGGAAACAATGACTTATATCAATCCTTTTACATAATTCTTGTTTCTCCTGTCATTTCTAACATTGCCCACAAATATCAACTTTCTAAGTCTTTCTGAGCAGGAGAAATCGCAAAACATAGTCATTTCTTCATTGCAGTCCAAAAACAACGCTTTTTTACACTCCAGTCTCCCTTTCTCTTGGAAACAATGACTTACATCAATCCTTTTACATAATTTTTGTTTCTCATGACATTTCTAACATTGCCCACAAATATCAACTTTCTAAGTCTTTCTGAGCAGGAGAAGTCGCAAAACATAGTCATTTCTTCATTGCAGTCCAAAAACAACGCTTTTTTACACTCCAGTCTCCCTTTCTCTTGGAAACAATGACTTACATCAATCCTTTTACATAATTCTTGTTTCTCATGACATTTCTAACATTGTCCACAATTATTAACTTTTTTAAGTCTTTCTGAGCAGTAGAAATCGCAAAACATAGTCATTTCTTCATTGCAGTCCAAAAACAACGGTTTTTTTTCACTCCTGTCTCCCTTTCTCTTGGAAACAATGACTTACATCAATCCTTTTACATAATCCTTGTTTCTCCTGACATTTCTAACATTGCCCACAATTATTCACTTTCTAAGTCTTTCTGAGCAGGAGAAATCGCAAAACATAGTCATTTCTTCATTGCAGTCCAAAAACAACGGTTTTTTTCACTCCTGTCTCCCTTTCTCTTCGAAACAATGACTTACATCAATACCTTTACATAATTCTTGTTTCTCCTGACATTTCTAACATTGCCCACAATTATCAACTTTCTAAGTCTTTTTGAGCAGGAGAAATCGCAGAACATAGTCATTTCTTCATTGCAGTCCAAAAACAACGCTTTTTTACACTTCTGTCTCCCTTTCTCTTGGAAACAATGACTTACATCAATCCTTTTACATAATTCTTGTTTCTCCTGTCATTTCTAACATTGCCCACAAATATCAACTTTCTTAGTCTTTCTGAGCAGGAGAAATCGCAAAACATAGTCATTTCTTCATTGCAGTCCAAAAACAAAGGTTTTTTTTCACTCCTGTCTCCCTTTCTCTTGGAAACAATGACTTACATCAATACTTTTACATAATTCTTGTTTCTCCTGACATTTCTAACATTGCCCACAATTATCAACTTTCTAAGTCTTTTTGAGCAGGAGAAATCGCAGAACATAGTCATTTCTTCATTGCAGTCCAAAAACAACGCTTTTTTACACTCCTGTCTCCCTTTCTCTTGGAAACAATGACTTATATCAATCCTTTTACATAATTCTTGTTTCTCCTGTCATTTCTAACATTGCCCACAAATATCAACTTTCTAAGTCTTTCTGAGCAGGAGAAATCGCAAAACATAGTCATTTCTTCATTGCAGTCCAAAAACAACGCTTTTTTACACTCCAGTCTCCCTTTCTCTTGGAAACAATGACTTACATCAATCCTTTTACATAATTTTTGTTTCTCATGACATTTCTAACATTGCCCACAAATATCAACTTTCTAAGTCTTTCTGAGCAGGAGAAGTCGCAAAACATAGTCATTTCTTCATTGCAGTCCAAAAACAACGCTTTTTTGCACTCCAGTCTCCCTTTCTCTTGGAAACAATGACTTACATCAATCCTTTTACATAATTTTTGTTTCTCCTGACATTTCTAACATTCCCCACAAATATCAACTTTCTAAGTCTTTCTGAGCAGGAGAAATCGCAAAACATTGTCATTTCTTCATTGCAGTCCAAAAACAACGCTTTTTTACACTCCAGTCTCCTATTCTCTTGGAAAAAATGACTTACATCAATCCTTTTACATAATTCTTGTTTCTCATGACATTTCTAACATTGCCCACAATTATTAACTTTCTAAGTCTTTCTGAGCAGGAGAAATCGCAAAACATAGTCATTTCTTCATTGCAGTCCAAAAACAACGCTTTTTTACACTCCTGTCTCCCTTTCTCTTGGAAACAATGACTTACATCAATCCTTTTACATAATTGTTGTTTCTCATGACATTTCTAACATTGCCCACAATTATCAACTTTTTAAGTCTTTTTGAGCAAGAGAAATCGCAGAACATAGTCATTTCTTCATTGCAGTCCAAAAACAACGCTTTTTTACACTCCTGTCTCCCTTTCTCTTGGAAAAAATGACTTACATCAATCCTTTTACATAATTCTTGTTTCTCCTGATATTTCTAACATTGCCCACAATTATTAACTTTCTAAGTCTTTCTGAGCAGGAGAAATCGCAAAACATAGTCATTTCTTCATTGCAGTCCAAAAACAACGCTTTTTTACACTCCTGTCTCCCTTTCTCTTGGAAACAATGACTTACATCAATCCTTTTACATAATTCTTATTTCTCATGACATTTCTAACATTGCCCACAATTATCAACTTTCTAAGTCTTTTTGAGCAAGAGAAATCGCAGAACATAGTCATTTCTTCATTGCAGTCCAAAAACAACGCTTTTTTACACTCCTGTCTCCCTTTCTCTTGGAAACAATGACTTACATCAATCCTTTTACATAATTCTTGTTTCTCCTGTCATTTCTAACATTGCCCACAAATATCAACTTTCTAAGTCTTTCTGAGCAAGAGAAATCGCAAAACATAGTCATTTCTTCATTGCAGTCCAAAAACAACGCTTTTTTACACTCCTGTCTCCCTTTCTCTTGGAAACAATGACTTACATCAATCCTTTTACATAATTCTTATTTCTCATGACATTTTTTAACATTGCCCACAATTATCAACTTTCTAATTCTTTCTGAGCAAGAGAAATCGCAAAATATAGTCATTTCTTCATTGCCGTCCAAAAACAACGCTTTTTTACACTCCTGTCTCCCTTTCTCTTGGAAACAATGACTTACATCAATCCTTTTACATAATTCTTGTTTCTCCTGACATTTCTAACATTTCCCACAATTATTAACTTTCTAAGTCTTTCTGAGCAGGAGAAATCGCAAAACATAGTCATTTCTTCATTGCAGTCCAAAAACAACGTTTTTTTTCACTCCTGTCTCCCTTTCTCTTGGAAACAATGACTTACATCAATACTTTTACATAATTCTTGTTTCTCCTGACATTTCTAACATTGCCCACAATTATCAACTTTCTAAGTCTTTTTGAGCAGGAGAAATCGCAGAACATAGTCATTTCTTCATTGCAGTCCAAAAACAACGCTTTTTTACACTCCTGTCTCCCTTTCTCTTGGAAACAATGACTTACATCAATCCTTTTACATAATTCTTGTTTCTCCTGTCATTTCTAACATTGCCCACAAATATCAACTTTCTAAGTCTTTCTGAGCAGGAGAAATCGCAAAACATAGTCATTTCTTCATTGCAGTCCAAAAACAACGCTTTTTTACACTCCTGTCTCCCTTTCTCTTGGAAAGAATGACTTACATCAATCCTTTTACATAATTCTTGTTTCTCCTGACATTTCTAACATTGCCCACAATTATCAACTTTCTAAGTCTTTCTGAGCAGGAGAAATCGCAAAATATAGTCATTTCTTCATTGCCGTCCAAAAACAACGCTTTTTTACACTCCTGTCTCCCTTTCTCTTGGAAAGAATGACTTACATCAATCCTTTTACATAATTCTTGTTTCTCCTGACATTACTAACATTGCCCACAATTATCAACTTTCTAAGTCTTTCTGAGCAGGAGAAATCGCAAAATATAGTCATTTCTTCATTGCCGTCCAAAAACAACGCTTTTTTACACTCCTGTCTCCCTTTCTCTTGGAAACAATGACTTACATCAATCCTTTTACATAATTCTTGTTTCTCATGACATTTCTAACATTGCCCACAATTATCAACTTTCTAAGTCTTTCTGAGCAAGAGAAATCGCAAAACAGTCATTTATTCATTGCCGTCCAAAAACAATGCTTTTTTACACTCCAGTCTCCCTTTCTCTTGGAAACAATGACTTACATCAATCCTTTTACATAATTCTTGTTTCTCCTGACATTTCTAACATTGCCCACAAATATCAACTTTCTAAGTCTTTTTGAGCAGGAGAAATCGCAAAACATAGTCATTTCTTCATTGCAGTCCAAAAACAACGCTTTTTTACACTCCAGTCTCCCTTTCTCTTGGAAACAATGACTTACATCAATCCTTTTACATAATTCTTGTTTCTCATGACATTTCTAACATTGTCCACAATTATCAACTTTCTAAGTCTTTCTGAGCAGGAGAAATCGCAAAACATAGTCATTTCTTCATTGCCGTCCAAAAACAACGCTTTTTTACACTCCTGTCTCCCTTTCTCTTGGAAACAATGACTTACATCAATCCTTTTACATAATCCTTGTTTCTCCTTACATTTCTAACATTGCCCACAAATATCAACTTTCTAAGTCTTTCTGAGCAGGAGAAATCGCAAAACATAGTCATTTCTTCATTGCAGTCCAAAAACAACGCTTTTTTACACTCCAGTCTCCCTTTCTCTTGGAAACAATGACTTACATCAATCCTTTTACATAATTCTTGTTTCTCATGACATTTCTAATGTGGTCCACAATTATTAACTTTCTAAGTCTTTCTGAGCAGGAGAAATCGCAAAACATAGTCATTTCTTCATTGCAGTCCAAAAACAACTCTTTTTTACACTCCAGTCTCCCTTTCTCTTGGAAACAATGACTTACATCAATCCTTTTACATAATTCTTGTTTCTCATAACATTTCTAACATTGCCCACAATTATCAACTTTCTAAGTCTTTCTGAGCAGGAGAAATCGCAAAACATAGTCATTTCTTCATTGAAGTCCAAAAACAACGCTTTTTTACACTCCAGTCTCCCTTTCACTTGGAAACAATGACTTACATCAATCCTTTTACATAATTGTTGTTTCTCATGACATTTCTAACATTGTCCACAATTATCAACTTTCTAAGTCTTTCTGAGCAGGAGAAATCGCAAAACATAGTCATTTCTTCATTGCAGTCCAAAAACAACGCTTTTTTACACTCCAGTCTCCCTTTCTCTTGGAAACAATGACTTACATCAATCCTTTTACATAATTCTTGTTTCTCATGACATTTCTAACATTGTCCACAATTATCAACTTTTTTAAGTCTTTCTGAGCAGTAGAAATCGCAAAACATAGTCATTTCTTCATTGCAGTCCAAAAACAACGGTTTTTTTTCACTCCTGTCTCCCTTTCTCTTGGAAACAATGACTTACATCAATCCTTTTACATAATCCTTGTTTCTCCTGACATTTCTAACATTGCCCACAATTATTAACTTTCTAAGTCTTTCTGAGCAGGAGAAATCGCAAAACATAGTCATTTCTTCATTGCAGTCCAAAAACAACGGTTTTTTTCACTCCTGTCTCCCTTTCTCTTCGAAACAATGACTTACATCAATACCTTTACATAATTCTTGTTTCTCCTGACATTTCTAACATTGCCCACAATTATCAACTTTCTAAGTCTTTTTGAGCAGGAGAAATCGCAGAACATAGTCATTTCTTCATTGCAGTCCAAAAACAAAGCTTTTTTACACTTCTGTCTCCCTTTCTCTTGGAAACAATGACTTACATCAATCCTTTTACATAATTCTTGTTTCTCCTGTCATTTCTAACATTGCCCACAAATATCAACTTTCTAAGTCTTTCTGAGCAGGAGAAATCGCAAAACATAGTCATTTCTTTATTGCAGTCCAAAAACAAAGGTTTTTTTTCACTCCTGTCTCCCTTTCTCTTGGAAACAATGACTTACATCAATACTTTTACATAATTCTTGTTTCTCCTGACATTTCTAACATTGCCCACAATTATCAACTTTCTAAGTCTTTTTGAGCAGGAGAAATCGCAGAACATAGTCATTTCTTCATTGCAGTCCAAAAACAACGCTTTTTTACACTCCTGTCTCCCTTTCTCTTGGAAACAATGACTTATATCAATCCTTTTACATAATTCTTGTTTCTCCTGTCATTTCTAACATTGCCCACAAATATCAACTTTCTAAGTCTTTCTGAGCAGGAGAAATCGCAAAACATAGTCATTTCTTCATTGCAGTCCAAAAACAACGCTTTTTTACACTCCAGTCTCCCTTTCTCTTGGAAACAATGACTTACATCAATCCTTTTACATAATTTTTGTTTCTCATGACATTTCTAACATTGCCCACAAATATCAACTTTCTAAGTCTTTCTGAGCAGGAGAAGTCGCAAAACATAGTCATTTCTTCATTGCAGTCCAAAAACAACGCTTTTTTGCACTCCAGTCTCCCTTTCTCTTGGAAACAATGACTTGCATCAATCCTTTTACATAATTTTTGTTTCTCCTGACATTTCTAACATTCCCCACAAATATCAACTTTCTAAGTCTTTCTGAGCAGGAGAAATCGCAAAACATTGTCATTTCTTCATTGCAGTCCAAAAACAACGCTTTTTTACACTCCAGTCTCCCTTTCTCTTGGAAAAAATGACTTACATCAATCCTTTTACATAATTCTTGTTTCTCATGACATTTCTAACATTGCCCACAATTATTAACTTTCTAAGTCTTTCTGAGCAGGAGAAATCGCAAAACATAGTCATTACTTCATTGCAGTCCAAAAACAACGCTTTTTTACACTCCTGTCTCCCTTTCTCTTGGAAACAATGACTTACATCAATCCTTTTACATAATTCTTATTTCTCATGACATTTCTAACATTGCCCACAATTATCAACTTTCTAAGTCTTTTTGAGCAAGAGAAATCGCAGAACATAGTCATTTCTTCATTGCAGTCCAAAAACAACGCTTTTTTACACTCCTGTCTCCCTTTCTCTTGGAAAAAATGACTTACATCAATCCTTTTACATAATTCTTGTTTCTCCTGATATTTCTAACATTGCCCACAATTATTAACTTTCTAAGTCTTTCTGAGCAGGAGAAATCGCAAAACATAGTCATTTCTTCATTGCAGTCCAAAAACAACGCTTTTTTACACTCCTGTCTCCCTTTCTCTTGGAAACAATGACTTACATCAATCCTTTTACATAATTCTTATTTCTCATGACATTTCTAACATTGCCCACAATTATCAACTTTCTAAGTCTTTTTGAGCAAGAGAAATCGCAGAACATAGTCATTTCTTCATTGCAGTCCAAAAACAACGCTTTTTTACACTCCTGTCTCCCTTTCTCTTGGAAACAATGACTTACATCAATCCTTTTACATAATTCTTGTTTCTCCTGTCATTTCTAACATTGCCCACAAATATCAACTTTCTAAGTCTTTCTGAGCAAGAGAAATCGCAAAACATAGTCATTTCTTCATTGCAGTCCAAAAACAACGCTTTTTTACACTCCTGTCTCCCTTTCTCTTGGAAACAATGACTTACATCAATCCTTTTACATAATTCTTATTTCTCATGACATTTCTAACATTGCCCACAATTATCAACTTTCTAATTCTTTCTGAGCAAGAGAAATCGCAAAATATAGTCATTTCTTCATTGCCGTCCAAAAACAACGCTTTTTTACACTCCTGTCTCCCTTTCTCTTGGAAACAATGACTTACATCAATCCTTTTACATAATTCTTGTTTCTCCTGACATTTCTAACATTGCCCACAATTATTAACTTTCTAAGTCTTTCTGAGCAGGAGAAATCGCAAAACATAGTCATTTCTTCATTGCAGTCCAAAAACAACGTTTTTTTTCACTCCTGTCTCCCTTTCTCTTGGAAACAATGACTTACATCAATACTTTTACATAATTCTTGTTTCTCCTGACATTTCTAACATTGCCCACAATTATCAACTTTCTAAGTCTTTTTGAGCAGGAGAAATCGCAGAACATAGTCATTTCTTCATTGCAGTCCAAAAACAACGCTTTTTTACACTCCTGTCTCCCTTTCTCTTGGAAACAATGACTTACATCAATCCTTTTACATAATTCTTGTTTCTCCTGTCATTTCTAACATTGCCCACAAATATCAACTTTCTAAGTCTTTCTGAGCAGGAGAAATCGCAAAACATAGTCATTTCTTCATTGCAGTCCAAAAACAACGCTTTTTTACACTCCTGTCTCCCTTTCTCTTGGAAAGAATGACTTACATCAATCCTTTTACATAATTCTTGTTTCTCCTGACATTTCTAACATTGCCCACAATTATCAACTTTCTAAGTCTTTCTGAGCAGGAGAAATCGCAAAATATAGTCATTTCTTCATTGCCGTCCAAAAACAACGCTTTTTTACACTCCTGTCTCCCTTTCTCTTGGAAAGAATGACTTACATCAATCCTTTTACATAATTCTTGTTTCTCCTGACATTTCTAACATTGCCCACAATTATCAACTTTCTAAGTCTTTCTGAGCAGGAGAAATCGCAAAATATAGTCATTTCTTCATTGCCGTCCAAAAACAACGCTTTTTTACACTCCTGTCTCCCTTTCTCTTGGAAACAATGACTTACATCAATCCTTTTACATAATTCTTGTTTCTCATGACATTTCTAACATTGCCCACAATTATCAACTTTCTAAGTCTTTCTGAGCAAGAGAAATCGCAAAACAGTCATTTATTCATTGCCGTCCAAAAACAATGCTTTTTTACACTCCAGTCTCCCTTTCTCTTGGAAACAATGACTTACATCAATCCTTTTACATAATTCTTGTTTCTCCTGACATTTCTAACATTGCCCACAAATATCAACTTTCTAAGTCTTTTTGAGCAGGAGAAATCGCAAAACACAGTCATTTCTTCATTGCAGTCCAAAAACAACGCTTTTTTACACTCCAGTCTCCCTTTCTCTTGGAAACAATGACTTACATCAATCCTTTTACATAATTCTTGTTTCTCATGACATTTCTAACATTGTCCACAATTATCAACTTTCTAAGTCTTTCTGAGCAGGAGAAATCGCAAAACATAGTCATTTCTTCATTGCCGTCCAAAAACAACGCTTTTTTACACTCCTGTCTCCCTTTCTCTTGGAAACAATGACTTACATCAATCCTTTTACATAATCCTTGTTTCTCCTTACATTTCTAACATTGCCCACAAATATCAACTTTCTAAGTCTTTCTGAGCAGGAGAAATCGCAAAACATAGTCATTTCTTCATTGCAGTCCAAAAACAACGCTTTTTTACACTCCAGTCTCCCTTTCTCTTGGAAACAATGACTTACATCAATCCTTTTACATAATTCTTGTTTCTCATGACATTTCTAATGTGGTCCACAATTATTAACTTTCTAAGTCTTTCTGAGCAGGAGAAATCGCAAAACATAGTCATTTCTTCATTGCAGTCCAAAAACAACTCTTTTTTACACTCCAGTCTCCCTTTCTCTTGGAAACAATGACTTACATCAATCCTTTTACATAATTCTTGTTTCTCATGACATTTCTAACATTGTCCACAATTATCAACTTTCTAAGTCTTTCTGAGCAGGAGAAATCGCAAAACATAGTCATTTCTTCATTGCCGTCCAAAAACAACGCGTTTTTACACTCCTGTCTCCCTTTCCATGGAAACAATGACTTACATCAATCCTTTTACCTAATCCTTGTTTCTCTTGACATTTCTAACATTGCCCACAAATATCAACTTTCTAAGTCTTTCTGAGCAGGAGAAATCGCAAAACATAGTCATTTCTTCATTGAAGTCCAAAAACAACGCTTTTTTACACTCCAGTCTCCCTTTCTCTTGGAAACAATGACTTACATCAATCCTTTTACATAATTCTTATTTCTCATGACATTTCTAACATTGCCCACAATTATCAACTTTCTAAGTCTTTCTGAGCAGGAGAAATAGCAAAACATAGTCATTTCTTCATTGCAGTCCAAAAACAACGCTTTTTTACACTCCAGTCTCCCTTTCTCTTGGAAACAATGACTTACATCAATCCTTTTACATAATTCTTGTTTCTCCTGTCATTTCTAACATTGCCCACAAATATCAACTTTCTAAGTCTTTCTGAGCAGGAGAAATCGCAAAACATAGTCATTTCTTCATTGCAGTCCAAAAACAACGCTTTTTTACACTCCTGTCTCCCTTTCTCTTGGAAAGAATGACTTACATCAATCCTTTTACATAATTCTTGTTTCTCCTGACATTTCTAACATTGCCCACAATTATCAACTTTCTAAGTCTTTCTGAGCAGGAGAAATCGCAAAATATAGTCATTTCTTCATTGCCGTCCAAAAACAACGCTTTTTTACACTCCTGTCTCCCTTTCTCTTGGAAAGAATGACTTACATCAATCCTTTTACATAATTCTTGTTTCTCCTGACATTTCTAACATTGCCCACAATTATCAACTTTCTAAGTCTTTCTGAGCAGGAGAAATCGCAAAATATAGTCATTTCTTCATTGCCGTCCAAAAACAACGCTTTTTTACACTCCTGTCTCCCTTTCTCTTGGAAACAATGACTTACATCAATCCTTTTACATAATTCTTGTTTCTCATGACATTTCTAACATTGCCCACAATTATCAACTTTCTAAGTCTTTCTGAGCAAGAGAAATCGCAAAACAGTCATTTATTCATTGCCGTCCAAAAACAATGCTTTTTTACACTCCAGTCTCCCTTTCTCTTGGAAACAATGACTTACATCAATCCTTTTACATAATTCTTGTTTCTCCTGACATTTCTAACATTGCCCACAAATATCAACTTTCTAAGTCTTTTTGAGCAGGAGAAATCGCAAAACACAGTCATTTCTTCATTGCAGTCCAAAAACAACGCTTTTTTACACTCCAGTCTCCCTTTCTCTTGGAAACAATGACTTACATCAATCCTTTTACATAATTCTTGTTTCTCATGACATTTCTAACATTGTCCACAATTATCAACTTTCTAAGTCTTTCTGAGCAGGAGAAATCGCAAAACATAGTCATTTCTTCATTGCCGTCCAAAAACAACGCTTTTTTACACTCCTGTCTCCCTTTCTCTTGGAAACAATGACTTACATCAATCCTTTTACATAATCCTTGTTTCTCCTTACATTTCTAACATTGCCCACAAATATCAACTTTCTAAGTCTTTCTGAGCAGGAGAAATCGCAAAACATAGTCATTTCTTCATTGCAGTCCAAAAACAACGCTTTTTTACACTCCAGTCTCCCTTTCTCTTGGAAACAATGACTTACATCAATCCTTTTACATAATTCTTGTTTCTCATGACATTTCTAATGTGGTCCACAATTATTAACTTTCTAAGTCTTTCTGAGCAGGAGAAATCGCAAAACATAGTCATTTCTTCATTGCAGTCCAAAAACAACTCTTTTTTACACTCCAGTCTCCCTTTCTCTTGGAAACAATGACTTACATCAATCCTTTTACATAATTCTTGTTTCTCATGACATTTCTAACATTGTCCACAATTATCAACTTTCTAAGTCTTTCTGAGCAGGAGAAATCGCAAAACATAGTCATTTCTTCATTGCCGTCCAAAAACAACGCGTTTTTACACTCCTGTCTCCCTTTCCATGGAAACAATGACTTACATCAATCCTTTTACCTAATCCTTGTTTCTCTTGACATTTCTAACATTGCCCACAAATATCAACTTTCTAAGTCTTTCTGAGCAGGAGAAATCGCAAAACATAGTCATTTCTTCATTGAAGTCCAAAAACAACGCTTTTTTACACTCCAGTCTCCCTTTCTCTTGGAAACAATGACTTACATCAATCCTTTTACATAATTCTTATTTCTCATGACATTTCTAACATTGTCCACAATTATCAACTTTCTAAGTCTTTCTGAGCAGGAGAAATAGCAAAACATAGTCATTTCTTCATTGCAGTCCAAAAACAACGCTTTTTTACACTCCAGTCTCCCTTTCTCTTGGAAACAATGACTTACATCAATCCTTTTACATAATTCTTATTTCTCATGACATTTCTAACATTGCCCACAATTATCAACTTTCTAATTCTTTCTGAGCAAGAGAAATCGCAAAATATAGTCATTTCTTCATTGCCGTCCAAAAACAACGCTTTTTTACACTCCTGTCTCCCTTTCTCTTGGAAACAATGACTTACATCAATCCTTTTACATAATTCTTGTTTCTCCTGACATTTCTAACATTGCCCACAATTATTAACTTTCTAAGTCTTTCTGAGCAGGAGAAATCGCAAAACATAGTCATTTCTTCATTGCAGTCCAAAAACAACGTTTTTTTTCACTCCTGTCTCCCTTTCTCTTGGAAACAATGACTTACATCAATACTTTTACATAATTCTTGTTTCTCCTGACATTTCTAACATTGCCCACAATTATCAACTTTCTAAGTCTTTTTGAGCAGGAGAAATCGCAGAACATAGTCATTTCTTCATTGCAGTCCAAAAACAACGCTTTTTTACACTCCTGTCTCCCTTTCTCTTGGAAACAATGACTTACATCAATACTTTTACATAATTCTTGTTTCTCCTGACATTTCTAACATTGCCCAAAATTATCAACTTTCTAAGTCTTTTTGAGCAGGAGAAATCGCAGAACATAGTCATTTCTTCATTGCAGTCCAAAAACAACGCTTTTTTACACTCCTGTCTCCCTTTCTCTTGGAAACAATGACTTACATCAATCCTTTTACATAATTCTTGTTTCTCCTGTCATTTCTAACATTGCCCACAAATATCAACTTTCTAAGTCTTTCTGAGCAGGAGAAATCGCAAAACATAGTCATTTCTTCATTGCAGTCCAAAAACAACGCTTTTTTACACTCCTGTCTCCCTTTCTCTTGGAAACAATGACTTACATCAATCCTTTTACATAATTCTTGTTTCTCCTGACATTTCTAACATTGCCCACAATTATCAACTTTCTAAGTCTTTCTGAGCAGGAGAAATCGCAAAATATAGTCATTTCTTCATTGCAGTCCAAAAACAACGTTTTTTTTTCACTCCTGTCTCCCTTTCTCTTGGAAACAATGACTTACATCAATACTTTTACATAATTCTTATTTCTCATGACATTTCTAACATTGCCCACAATTATCAACTTTCTAATTCTTTCTGAGTAGGAGAAATCGCAAAATATAGTCATTTCTTCATTGCCGTCCAAAAACAACGCTTTTTTACACTCCTGTCTCCCTTTCTCTTGAAAACAATGACTTACATCAATCCTTTTACATAATTCTTGTTTCTCATGACATTTCTAACATTGTAAACAATTATCAACTTTCTAAGTCTTTCTGAGCAGGAGAAATCGCAAAACATAGTAATTTCTTCATTGCCGTCCAAAAACAACGCTTTTTTACACTCCTGTCTCCCTTTCTCTTGGAAAAAATGACTTACATCAATCCTTTTACATAATCCTTGTTTCTCCTGACATTTCTAACATTGCCCACAATTATTAACTTTCTAAGTCTTTCTGAGCAGGAGAAATCGCAAAACATAGTCATTTCTTCATTGCAGTCCAAAAACAACGTTTTTTTTCACTCCTGTCTCCCTTTCTCTTGGAAACAATGACTTACATCAATACTTTTACATAATTCTTGTTTCTCCTGACATTTCTAACATTGCCCACAATTATCAACTTTCTAAGTCTTTTTGAGCAGGAGAAATCACAGAACATAGTCATTTCTTCATTGCAGTCCAAAAACAACGCTTTTTTACACTCCTGTCTCCCTTTCTCTTGGAAACAATGACTTACATCAATCCTTTTACATAATTCTTGTTTCTCCTGTCATTTCTAACATTGCCCACAAATATCAGCTTTCTAAGTCTTTCTGAGCAGGAGAAATCGCAAAACATAGTCATTTCTTCATTGCAGTCCAAAAACAACGCTTTTTTGCACTCCAGTCTCCCTTTCTCTTGGAAACAATGACTTACATCAATACTTTTACATAATTCTTATTTCTCATGACATTTCTAACATTGCCCACAATTATCAACTTTCTAATTCTTTCTGAGCAGGAGAAATCGCAAAACATAGTCATTTCTTCATTGCAGTCCAAAAACAACGCTTTTTTACACTCCAGTCTCCCTTTCTCTTGGAAACAATGACTTACATCAATCCTTTTACATAATTTTTGTTTCTCATGACATTTCTAACATTGCCCACAAATATCAACTTTCTAAGGCTTTCTGAGCAGGAGAAATCGCAAAACATAGTCATTTCTTCATTGCAGTCCAAAAACAACGCTTTTTTACACTCCAGTCTCCCTTTCTCTTGGAAACAATGACTTACATCAATCCTTTTACATAATTTTTGTTTCTCCTGACATTTCTAACATTGCCCACAAATATCAACTTTCTAAGTCTTTCTGAGCAGGAGAAATCGCAAAACATAGTCATTTCTTCATTGCAGTCCAAAAACAACGCTTTTTTACACTCCAGTCTCCCTTTCTCTTGGAAACAATGACTTACATCAATCCTTTTACATAATTCTTGTTTCTCCTGACATTTCTAACATTGCCCACAATTATTAACTTTCTAAGTCTTTCTGAGCAGGAGAAATCGCAAAACATAGTCATTTCTTCATTGCAGTCCAAAAACAACGCTTTTTTACACTCCTGTCTCCCTTTCTCTTGGAAACAATGACTGACATCAATCCTTTTACATAATTCTTATTTCTCATGACATTTCTAACATTGCCCACAATTATCAACTTCCTAAGTCTTTTTGAGCAGGAGAAATCGCAGAACATAGTCATTTCTTCATTGCAGTCCAAAAACAACGCTTTTTTACACTCCTGTCTCCCTTTCTCTTGGAAACAATGACTTACATCAATCCTTTTACATAATTCTTGTTTCTCCTGTCATTTCTAACATTACCCACAAATATCAACTTTCTAAGTCTTTCTGAGCAGGAGAAATCGCAAAACATAGTCATTTCTTCATTGCAGTCCAAAAACAACGCTTTTTTACACTCCTGTCTCCCTTTCTCTTGGAAACAATGACTTACATCAATCCTTTTACATAATTCTTATTTCTCATGACATTTCTAACATTGCCCACAATTATCAACTTTCTAATTCTTTCTGAGCAGGAGAAATCGCAAAACATAGTCATTTCTTCATTGCAGTCCAAAAACAACGCTTTTTTATACTCCTGTCTCCCTTTCTCTTGGAAACAATGACTTACATCAATCCTTTTACATAATTCTTGTTTCTCATGACATTTCTAATATTGTAAACAATTATCAACTTTCTAAGTCTTTCTGAGCAGGAGAAATCGCAAAACATAGTAATTTCTTCATTGCCGTCCAAAAACAATGCTTTTTTACACTCCTGTCTCCCTTTCTCTTGGAAACAATGACTTACATCAATCCTTTTACATAATCCTTGTTTCTCCTGACATTTCTAACATTGCCCACAATTATTAACTTTCTAAGTCTTTCTGAGCAGGAGAAATCGCAAAACATAGTCATTTCTTCATTGCAGTCCAAAAACAACGTTTTTTTTCACTCCTGTCTCCCTTTCTCTTGGAAACAATGACTTACATCAATACTTTTACATAATTCTTGTTTCTCCTGACATTTCTAACATTGCCCACAATTATCAACTTTCTAAGTCTTTTTGAGCAGGAGAAATCGCAGAACATAGTCATTTCTTCATTGCAGTCCAAAAACAACGCTTTTTTACACTCCTGTCTCCCTTTCTCTTGGAAACAATGACTTACATCAATCCTTTTACATAATTCTTGTTTCTCCTGTCATTTCTAACATTGCCCACAAATATCAGCTTTCTAAGTCTTTCTGAGCAGGAGAAATCGCAAAACATAGTCATTTCTTCATTGCAGTCCAAAAACAACGCTTTTTTACACTCCAGTCTCCCTTTCTCTTGGAAACAATGACTTACATCAATCCTTTTACATAATTCTTATTTCTCATGACATTTCTAACATTGCCCACAATTATCAACTTTCTAATTCTTTCTGAGCAGGAGAAATCGCAAAACATAGTCATTTCTTCATTGCAGTCCAAAAACAACGCTTTTTTACACTCCAGTCTCCCTTTCTCTTGGAAACAATGACTTACATCAATCCTTTTACATAATTTTTGTTTCTCATGACATTTCTAACATTGCCCACAAATATCAACTTTCTAAGTCTTTCTGAGCAGGAGAAATCGCAAAACATAGTCATTTCTTCATTGCAGTCCAAAAACAACGCTTTTTTACACTCCAGTCTCCCTTTCTCTTGGAAACAATGACTTACATCAATCCTTTTACATAATTCTTGTTTCTCCTGACATTTCTAACATTGCCCACAATTATTAACTTTCTAAGTCTTTCTGAGCAGGAGAAATCGCAAAACATAGTCATTTCTTCATTGCAGTCCAAAAACAACGCTTTTTTACACTCCTGTCTCCCTTTCTCTTGGAAACAATGACTTACATCAATCCTTTTACATAATTCTTGTTTCTCCTGTCATTTCTAACATTACCCACAAATATCAACTTTCTAAGTCTTTCTGAGCAGGAGAAATCGCAAAACATAGTCATTTCTTCATTGCAGTCCAAAAACAACGCTTTTTTACACTCCTGTCTCCCTTTCTCTTGGAAACAATGACTTACATCAATCCTTTTACATAATTCTTATTTCTCATGACATTTCTAACATTGCCCACAATTATCAACTTTCTAATTCTTTCTGAGCAGGAGAAATCGCAAAACATAGTCATTTCTTCATTGCAGTCCAAAAACAACGCTTTTTTATACTCCTGTATCCCTTTCTCTTGGAAACAATGACTTACATCAATCCTTTTACATAATTCTTGTTTCTCATGACATTTCTAACATTGTCCACAATTATTAACTTTCTAAGTCTTTCTGAGCAGGAGAAATTGCAAAACATAGTCATTTCTTCATTGCCGTCCAAAAACAACGCTTTTTTACACTCCTGTCTCCCTTTCTCTTGGAAACAATGACTTACATCAATCCTTTTACATAATCCTTGTTTCTCCTGACATTTCTAACATTGCCCACAATTATTAACTTTCTAAGTCTTTCTGAGCAGGAGAAATCGCAAAACATAGTCATTTCTTCATTGCAGTCCAAAAACAACGGTTTTTTTCACTCCTGTCTCCCTTTCTCTTGGAAACAATGACTTACATCAATACTTTTACATAATTCTTGTTTCTCCTGACATTTCTAACATTGCCCACAATTATCAACTTTCTAAGTCTTTTTGAGCAGGAGAAATCGCAGAACATAGTCATTTCTTCATTGCAGTCCAAAAACAACGCTTTTTTACACTCCTGTCTCCCTTTCTCTTGGAAACAATGACTTACATCAATCCTTTTACATAATTCTTGTTTCTCCTGTCATTTCTAACATTGCCCACAAATATCAACTTTCTAAGTCTTTCTGAGCAGGAGAAATCGCAAAACATAGTCATTTCTTCATTGCAGTCCAAAAACAACGCTTTTTTACACTCCAGTCTCCCTTTCTCTTGGAAACAATGACTTACATCAATCCTTTTACATAATTCTTATTTCTCATGACATTTCTAACATTGCCCACAATTATCAACTTTCTAATTCTTTCTGAGCAGGAGAAATCGCAAAACATAGTCATTTCTTCATTGCAGTCCAAAAACAACGCTTTTTTACACTCCAGTCTCCCTTTCTCTTGGAAACAATGACTTACATCAATCCTTTTACATAATTCTTGTTTCTCATGACATTTCTAACATTGCCCACAAATATCAACTTTCTAAGTCTTTCTGAGCAGGAGAAATCGCAAAACATAGTCATTTCTTCATTGCAGTCCAAAAACAACGCTTTTTTACACTCCAGTCTCCCTTTCTCTTAGAAACAATGACTTACATCAATCCTTTTACATAATTTTTGTTTCTCCTGACATTTCTAACATTGCCCACAAATATCAACTTTCTAAGTCTTTCTGAGCAGGAGAAATCGCAAAACATAGTCATTTCTTCATTGCAGTCCAAAAACAACGCTTTTTTACACTCCAGTCTCCCTTTCTCTTGGAAACAATGACTTACATCAATCCTTTTACATAATTCTTGTTTCTCCTGACATTTCTAACATTGCCCACAATTATTAACTTTCTAAGTCTTTCTGAGCAGGAGAAATCGCAAAACATAGTCATTTCTTCATTGCAGTCCAAAAACAACGCTTTTTTACACTCCTGTCTCCCTTTCTCTTGGAAATCAATGACTTACATCAATCCTTTTACATAATTCTTATTTCTCATGACATTTCTAACATTGCCCACAATTATCAACTTTCTAAGTCTTTTTGAGCAGGAGAAATCGCAGAACATAGTCATTTCTTTATTGCAGTCCAAAAACAACGCTTTTTTACACTCCTGTCTCCCTTTCTCTTGGAAACAATGACTTACATCAATCCTTTTACATAATTCTTGTTTCTCCTGTCATTTCTAACATTACCCACAAATATCAACTTTCTAAGTCTTTCTGAGCAGGAGAAATCGCAAAACATAGTCATTTCTTCATTGCAGTCCAAAAACAACGCTTTTTTACACTCCAGTCTACCTTTCTCTTGGAAACAATGACTTACATCAATCTTTTTACATAATTCTTGTTTCTCATGACATTTCTAACATTGTAAACAATTATCAACTTTCTAAGTCTTTCTGAGCAGGAGAAATCGCAAAACATAGTAATTTCTTCATTGCCGTCCAAAAACAACGCTTTTTTACACTCCTGTCTCCCTTTCTCTTGGAAAGAATGACTTACATCAATCCTTTTACATAATCCTTGTTTCTCCTGACATTTCTAACATTGCCCACAATTATTAACTTTCTAAGTCTTTCTGAGCAGGAGAAATCGCAAAACATAGTCATTTCTTCATTGCAGTCCAAAAACAACGTTTTTTTTCACTCCTGTCTCCCTTTCTCTTGGAAACAATGACTTACATCAATACTTTTACATAATTCTTGTTTCTCCTGACATTTCTAACATTGCCCACAATTATCAACTTTCTAAGTCTTTTTGAGCAGGAGAAATCGCAGAACATAGTCATTTCTTCATTGCAGTCCAAAAACAATGCTTTTTTACACTCCTGTCTCCCTTTCTCTTGGAAACAATGACTTACATCAATCCTTTTACATAATTCTTGTTTCTCCTGTCATTTCTAACATTGCCCACAAATATCAACTTTCTAAGTCTTTCTGAGCAGGAGAAATCGCAAAACATAGTCATTTCTTCATTGCAGTCCAAAAACATCGCTTTTTTACACTCCAGTCTCCCTTTCTCTTGGAAACAATGACTTACATCAATCCTTTTACATAATTCTTATTTCTCATGACATTTCTAACATTACCCACAATTATCAACTTTCTAATTCTTTCTGAGCAGGAGAAATCGCAAAACATAGTCATTTCTTCATTGCAGTCCAAAAACAACGCTTTTTTACACTCCAGTCTCCCTTTCTCTTGGAAACAATGACTTACATCAATCCTTTTACATAATTTTTGTTTCTCATGACATTTCTAACATTGCCCACAAATATCAACTTTCTAAGTCTTTCTGAGCAGGAGAAATCGCAAAACATAGTCATTTCTTCATTGCAGTCCAAAAACAACGCTTTTTTACACTCCAGTCTCCCTTTCTCTTAGAAACAATGACTTACATCAATCCTTTTACATAATTTTTGTTTCTCCTGACATTTCTAACATTGCCCACAAATATCAACTTTCTAAGTCTTTCTGAGCAGGAGAAATCGCAAAACATAGTCATTTCTTCATTGCAGTCCAAAAACAACGCTTTTTTACACGCCAGTCTCCCTTTCTCTTGGAAACAATGACTTACATCAATCCTTTTACATAATTCTTGTTTCTCCTGACATTTCTAACATTGCCCACAATTATCAACTTTCTAAGTCTTTTTGAGCAGGAGAAATCGCAGAACATAGTCATTTCTTTATTGCAGTCCAAAAACAACGCTTTTTTACACTCCTGTCTCCCTTTCTCTTGGAAACAATGACTTACATCAATCCTTTTACATAATTCTTGTTTCTCCTGTAATTCCTAACATTACCCACAAATATCAACTTTCCAAGTCTTTCTGAGCAGGAGAAATCGCAAAACATAGTCATTTCTTCATTACAGTCCAAAAACAACGCTTTTTTACACTCCTGTCTCCCTTTCTCTTGGAAACAATGACTTACATCAATCCTTTTACATAATTCTTGTTTCTCCTGACATTTCTAACATTGCCCACAATTATCAACTTTCTAAGTCTTTTTGAGCAGGAGAAATCGCAGAACATAGTCATTTCTTCATTGCAGTCCAAAAACAACGCTTTTTTACACTCCTGTCTCCCTTTCTCTTGGAAACAATGACTTACATCAATCCTTTTACATAATTCTTGTTTCTCCTGTCATTTCTAACATTGCCCACAAATATCAACTTTCTAAGTCTTTCTGAGCAGGAGAAATCGCAAAACATAGTCATTTCTTCATTGCAGTCCAAAAACAACGCTTTTTTACACTCCAGTCTCCCTTTCTCTTGGAAACAATGACTTACATCAATCCTTTTACATAATTCTTATTTCTCATGACATTTCTAACATTGCCCACAATTATCAACTTTCTAATTCTTTCTGAGCAGGAGAAATCGCAAAACATAGTCATTTCTTCATTGCAGTCCAAAAACAACGCTTTTTTACACTCCAGTCTCCCTTTCTCTTGGAAACAATGACTTACATCAATCCTTTTACATAATTCTTGTTTCTCATGACATTTCTAACATTGCCCACAAATATCAACTTTCTAAGTCTTTCTGAGCAGGAGAAATCGCAAAACATAGTCATTTCTTCATTGCAGTCCAAAAACAACGCTTTTTTACACTCCAGTCTCCCTTTCTCTTAGAAACAATGACTTACATCAATCCTTTTACATAATTTTTGTTTCTCCTGACATTTCTAACATTGCCCACAAATATCAACTTTCTAAGTCTTTCTGAGCAGGAGAAATCGCAAAACATAGTCATTTCTTCATTGCAGTCCAAAAACAACGCTTTTTTACACTCCAGTCTCCCTTTCTCTTGGAAACAATGACTTACATCAATCCTTTTACATAATTCTTGTTTCTCCTGACATTTCTAACATTGCCCACAATTATTAACTTTCTAAGTCTTTCTGAGCAGGAGAAATCGCAAAACATAGTCATTTCTTCATTGCAGTCCAAAAACAACGCTTTTTTACACGCCAGTCTCCCTTTCTCTTGGAAACAATGACTTACATCAATCCTTTTACATAATTCTTGTTTCTCCTGACATTTCTAACATTGCCCACAATTATCAACTTTCTAAGTCTTTTTGAGCAGGAGAAATCGCAGAACATAGTCATTTCTTTATTGCAGTCCAAAAACAACGCTTTTTTACACTCCTGTCTCCCTTTCTCTTGGAAACAATGACTTACATCAATCCTTTTACATAATTCTTGTTTCTCCTGTAATTCCTAACATTACCCACAAATATCAACTTTCCAAGTCTTTCTGAGCAGGAGAAATCGCAAAACATAGTCATTTCTTCATTACAGTCCAAAAACAACGCTTTTTTACACTCCTGTCTCCCTTTCTCTTGGAAACAATGACTTACATCAATCCTTTTACATAATTCTTGTTTCTCCTGACATTTCTAACATTGCCCACAATTATCAACTTTCTAAGTCTTTTTGAGCAGGAGAAATCGCAGAACATAGTCATTTCTTCATTGCAGTCCAAAAACAACGCTTTTTTACACTCCTGTCTCCCTTTCTCTTGGAAACAATGACTTACATCAATCCTTTTACATAATTCTTGTTTCTCCTGTCATTTCTAACATTGCCCACAAATATCAACTTTCTAAGTCTTTCTGAGCAGGAGAAATCGCAAAACATAGTCATTTCTTCATTGCAGTCCAAAAACAACGCTTTTTTACACTCCAGTCTCCCTTTCTCTTGGAAACAATGACTTACATCAATCCTTTTACATTATTCTTATTTCTCATGACATTTCTAACATTGCCCACAATTATCAACTTTCTAATTCTTTCTGAGCAGGAGAAATCGCAAAACATAGTCATTTCTTCATTGCAGTCCAAAAACAACGCTTTTTTACACTCCAGTCTCCCTTTCTCTTGGAAACAATGACTTACATCAATCCTTTTACATAATTCTTGTTTCTCATGACATTTCTAACATTGCCCACAAATATCAACTTTCTAAGTCTTTCTGAGCAGGAGAAATCGCAAAACATAGTCATTTCTTCATTGCAGTCCAAAAACAACGCTTTTTTACACTCCAGTCTCCCTTTCTCTTAGAAACAATGACTTACATCAATCCTTTTACATAATTTTTGTTTCTCCTGACATTTCTAACATTGCCCACAAATATCAACTTTCTAAGTCTTTCTGAGCAGGAGAAATCGCAAAACATAGTCATTTCTTCATTGCAGTCCAAAAACAACGCTTTTTTACACTCCAGTCTCCCTTTCTCTTGGAAACAATGACTTACATCAATCCTTTTACATAATTCTTGTTTCTCCTGACATTTCTAACATTGCCCACAATTATTAACTTTCTAAGTCTTTCTGAGCAGGAGAAATCGCAAAACATAGTCATTTCTTCATTGCAGTCCAAAAACAACGCTTTTTTACACTCCTGTCTCCCTTTCTCTTGGAAATCAATGACTTACATCAATCCTTTTACATAATTCTTATTTCTCATGACATTTCTAACATTGCCCACAATTATCAACTTTCTAAGTCTTTTTGAGCAGGAGAAATCGCAGAACATAGTCATTTCTTTATTGCAGTCCAAAAACAACGCTTTTTTACACTCCTGTCTCCCTTTCTCTTGGAAACAATGACTTACATCAATCCTTTTACATAATTCTTGTTTCTCCTGTCATTTCTAACATTACCCACAAATATCAACTTTCTAAGTCTTTCTGAGCAGGAGAAATCGCAAAACATAGTCATTTCTTCATTGCAGTCCAAAAACAACGCTTTTTTACACTCCAGTCTACCTTTCTCTTGGAAACAATGACTTACATCAATCTTTTTACATAATTCTTGTTTCTCATGACATTTCTAACATTGTAAAACAATTATCAACTTTCTAAGTCTTTCTGAGCAGGAGAAATCGCAAAACATAGTAATTTCTTCATTGCCGTCCAAAAACAACGCTTTTTTACACTCCTGTCTCCCTTTCTCTTGGAAAGAATGACTTACATCAATCCTTTTACATAATCCTTGTTTCTCCTGACATTTCTAACATTGCCCACAATTATTAACTTTCTAAGTCTTTCTGAGCAGGAGAAATCGCAAAACATAGTCATTTCTTCATTGCAGTCCAAAAACAACGTTTTTTTTCACTCCTGTCTCCCTTTCTCTTGGAAACAATGACTTACATCAATACTTTTACATAATTCTTGTTTCTCCTGACATTTCTAACATTGCCCACAATTATCAACTTTCTAAGTCTTTTTGAGCAGGAGAAATCGCAGAACATAGTCATTTCTTCATTGCAGTCCAAAAACAATGCTTTTTTACACTCCTGTCTCCCTTTCTCTTGGAAACAATGACTTACATCAATCCTTTTACATAATTCTTGTTTCTCCTGTCATTTCTAACATTGCCCACAAATATCAACTTTCTAAGTCTTTCTGAGCAGGAGAAATCGCAAAACATAGTCATTTCTTCATTGCAGTCCAAAAACATCGCTTTTTTACACTCCAGTCTCCCTTTCTCTTGGAAACAATGACTTACATCAATCCTTTTACATAATTCTTATTTCTCATGACATTTCTAACATTACCCACAATTATCAACTTTCTAATTCTTTCTGAGCAGGAGAAATCGCAAAACATAGTCATTTCTTCATTGCAGTCCAAAAACAACGCTTTTTTACACTCCAGTCTCCCTTTCTCTTGGAAACAATGACTTACATCAATCCTTTTACATAATTTTTGTTTCTCATGACATTTCTAACATTGCCCACAAATATCAACTTTCTAAGTCTTTCTGAGCAGGAGAAATCGCAAAACATAGTCATTTCTTCATTGCAGTCCAAAAACAACGCTTTTTTACACTCCAGTCTCCCTTTCTCTTAGAAACAATGACTTACATCAATCCTTTTACATAATTTTTGTTTCTCCTGACATTTCTAACATTGCCCACAAATATCAACTTTCTAAGTCTTTCTGAGCAGGAGAAATCGCAAAACATAGTCATTTCTTCATTGCAGTCCAAAAACAACGCTTTTTTACACGCCAGTCTCCCTTTCTCTTGGAAACAATGACTTACATCAATCCTTTTACATAATTCTTGTTTCTCCTGACATTTCTAACATTGCCCACAATTATCAACTTTCTAAGTCTTTTTGAGCAGGAGAAATCGCAGAACATAGTCATTTCTTTATTGCAGTCCAAAAACAACGCTTTTTTACACTCCTGTCTCCCTTTCTCTTGGAAACAATGACTTACATCAATCCTTTTACATAATTCTTGTTTCTCCTGTAATTCCTAACATTACCCACAAATATCAACTTTCCAAGTCTTTCTGAGCAGGAGAAATCGCAAAACATAGTCATTTCTTCATTACAGTCCAAAAACAACGCTTTTTTACACTCCTGTCTCCCTTTCTCTTGGAAACAATGACTTACATCAATCCTTTTACATAATTCTTATTTCTCATGACATTTCTAACATTGCCCACAATTATCAACTTTCTAAGTCTTTTTGAGCAGGAGAAATCGCAGAACATAGTCATTTCTTTATTGCAGTCCAAAAACAACGCTTTTTTACACTCCTGTCTCCCTTTCTCTTGGAAACAATGACTTACATCAATCCTTTTACATAATTCTTGTTTCTCCTGTCATTCCTAACATTACCCACAAATATCAACTTTCCAAGTCTTTCTGAGCAGGAGAAATCGCAAAACATAGTCATTTCTTCATTACAGTCCAAAAACAACGCTTTTTTACACTCCTGTCTCCCTTTCTCCTGGAAACAATGACTTACATCAATCCTTTTACATAATTCTTGTTTCTCATGACATTTCTAACATTGCCCACAATTATCAACTTTCTAAGTCTTTTTGAGCAGGAGAAATCGCAGAACATAGTCATTTCTTTATTGCAGTCCAAAAACAACGCTTTTTTACACTCCTGTCTCCCTTTCTCTTGGAAACAATGACTTACATCAATCCTTTTACATAATTCTTGTTTCTCCTGTCATTTCTAACATTGCCCACAAATATCAACTTTCTAAGTCTTTCTGAGCAGCAGATATCGCAAAACATAGTCATTTCTTCATTGCAGTCCAAAAACAACGCTTTTTTACACTCCAGTCTCCCTTTCTCTTGGAAACAATGACTTACATCAATCCTTTTACATAATTCCTATTTCTCATGACATTTCTAACATTGCCCACAATTATCAACTTTCTAATTCTTTCTGAGCAGGAGAAATCGCAAAACATAGTCATTTCTTCATTGCAGTCCAAAAACAACGCTTTTTTACACTCCAATCTCACTTTCTCTTGGAAACAAGGACTTACATCAATCCTTTTACATAATTTTTGTTTCTCCTGACATTTCTAACATTGCCCACAAATATCAACTTTCTAAGTCTTTCTGAGCAGGAGAAATCGCAAAACATAGTCATTTCTTCATTGCAGTCCAAAAACAACGCTTTTTTACACTCCAGTCTCCCTTTCTCTTGGAAACAATGACTTACATCAATCCTTTTACATAATTCTTGTTTCTCCTGACATTTCTAACATTGCCCACAATTATTAACTTTCTAAGTCTTTCTGAGCAGGAGAAATCGCAAAACATAGTCATTTCTTCATTGCAGTCCAAAAACAACGCTTTTTTACACTCCTGTCTCCCTTTCTCTTGGAAACAATGACTAACATCAATCCTTTTACATAATTCTTGTTTCTCCTGTCATTTCTAACATTACCCACAAATATCAACTTTCTAAGTCTTTCTGAGCAGGAGAAATCGCAAAACATAGTCATTTCTTCATTGCAGTCCAAAAACAACGCTTTTTTACACTCCTGTCTCCCTTTCTCTTGGAAACAATGACTTACATCAATCCTGTTACATAATTCTTATTTCTCATAACATTTCTAACATTGCCCACAATTATCAACTTTCTAATTCTTTCTGAGCAGGAGAAATCGCAAAACATAGTCATTTCTTCATTGCAGTCCAAAAACAACGCTTTTTTATACTCCTGTATCCCTTTCTCTTGGAAACAATGACTTACATCAATCCTTTTACATAATTCTTGTTTCTCATGACATTTCTAACATTGTCCACAATTATTAACTTTCTAAGTCTTTCTGAGCAGGAGAAATCGCAAAACATAGTCATTTCTTCATTGCCGTCCAAAAACAACGCTTTTTTACACTCCTGTCTCCCTTTCTCTTGGAAACAATGACTTACATCAATCCTTTTACATAATCCTTGTTTCTCCTGACATTTCTAACATTGCCCACAATTATTAACTTTCTAAGTCTTTCTGAGCAGGAGAAATCGCAAAACATAGTCATTTCTTCATTGCAGTCCAAAAACAACGGTTTTTTTCACTCCTGTCTCCCTTTCTCTTGGAAACAATGACTTACATCAATACTTTTACATAATTCTTGTTTCTCCTGACATTTCTAACATTGCCCACAATTATCAACTTTCTAAGTCTTTTTGAGCAGGAGAAATCGCAGAACATAGTCATTTCTTCATTGCAGTCCAAAAACAACGCTTTTTTACACTCCTGTCTCCCTTTCTCTTGGAAACAATGACTTACATCAATCCTTTTACATAATTCTTGTTTCTCCTGTCATTTCTAACATTGCCCACAAATATCAACTTTCTAAGTCTTTCTGAGCAGGAGAAATCGCAAAACATAGTCATTTCTTCATTGCAGTCCAAAAACAACGCTTTTTTACACTCCAGTCTCCCTTTCTCTTGGAAACAATGACTTACATCAATCCTTTTACATAATTCTTATTTCTCATGACATTTCTAACATTGCCCACAATTATCAACTTTCTAATTCTTTCTGAGCAGGAGAAATCGCAAAACATAGTCATTTCTTCATTGCAGTCCAAAAACAACGCTTTTTTACACTCCAGTCTCCCTTTCTCTTGGAAACAATGACTTACATCAATCCTTTTACATAATTCTTGTTTCTCATGACATTTCTAACATTGCCCACAAATATCAACTTTCTAAGTCTTTCTGAGCAGGAGAAATCGCAAAACATAGTCATTTCTTCATTGCAGTCCAAAAACAACGCTTTTTTACACTCCAGTCTCCCTTTCTTTTAGAAACAATGACTTACATCAATCCTTTTACATAATTTTTGTTTCTCCTGACATTTCTAACATTGCCCACAATTATTAACTTTCTAAGTCTTTCTGAGCAGGAGAAATCGCAAAACATAGTCATTTCTTCATTGCAGTCCAAAAACAACGCTTTTTTACACTCCTGTCACCCTTTCTCTTGGAAATCAATGACTTACATCAATCCTTTTACATAATTCTTATTTCTCATGACATTTCTAACATTGCCCACAATTATCAACTTTCTAAGTCTTTTTGAGCAGGAGAAATCGCAGAACATAGTCATTTCTTTATTGCAGTCCAAAAACAACGCTTTTTTACACTCCTGTCTCCCTTTCTCTTGGAAACAATGACTTACATCAATCCTTTTACATAATTCTTGTTTCTCCTGTCATTTCTAACATTACCCACAAATATCAACTTTCTAAGTCTTTCTGAGCAGGAGAAATCGCAAAACATAGTCATTTCTTCATTGCAGTCCAAAAACAACGCTTTTTTACACTCCAGTCTACCTTTCTCTTGGAAACAATGACTTACATCAATCTTTTTACATAATTCTTGTTTCTCATGACATTTCTAACATTGTAAACAATTATCAACTTTCTAAGTCTTTCTGAGCAGGAGAAATCGCAAAACATAGTAATTTCTTCATTGCCGTCCAAAAACAACGCTTTTTTACACTCCTGTCTCCCTTTCTCTTGGAAAGAATGACTTACATCAATCCTTTTACATAATCCTTGTTTCTCCTGACATTTCTAACATTGCCCACAATTATTAACTTTCTAAGTCTTTCTGAGCAGGAGAAATCGCAAAACATAGTCATTTCTTCATTGCAGTCCAAAAACAACGTTTTTTTTCACTCCTGTCTCCCTTTCTCTTGGAAACAATGACTTACATCAATACTTTTACATAATTCTTGTTTCTCCTGACATTTCTAACATTGCCCACAATTATCAACTTTCTAAGTCTTTTTGAGCAGGAGAAATCGCAGAACATAGTCATTTCTTCATTGCAGTCCAAAAACAATGCTTTTTTATACTCCTGTCTCCCTTTCTCTTGGAAACAATGACTTACATCAATCCTTTTACATAATTCTTGTTTCTCCTGTCATTTCTAACATTGCCCACAAATATCAACTTTCTAAGTCTTTCTGAGCAGGAGAAATCGCAAAACATAGTCATTTCTTCATTGCAGTCCAAAAACATCGCTTTTTTACACTCCAGTCTCCCTTTCTCTTGGAAACAATGACTTACATCAATCCTTTTACATAATTCTTATTTCTCATGACATTTCTAACATTACCCACAATTATCAACTTTCTAATTCTTTCTGAGCAGGAGAAATCGCAAAACATAGTCATTTCTTCATTGCAGTCCAAAAACAACGCTTTTTTACACTCCAGTCTCCCTTTCTCTTGGAAACAATGACTTACATCAATCCTTTTACATAATTTTTGTTTCTCATGACATTTCTAACATTGCCCACAAATATCAACTTTCTAAGTCTTTCTGAGCAGGAGAAATCGCAAAACATAGTCATTTCTTCATTGCAGTCCAAAAACAACGCTTTTTTACACTCCAGTCTCCCTTTCTCTTAGAAACAATGACTTACATCAATCCTTTTACATAATTTTTGTTTCTCCTGACATTTCTAACATTGCCCACAAATATCAACTTTCTAAGTCTTTCTGAGCAGGAGAAATCGCAAAACATAGTCATTTCTTCATTGCAGTCCAAAAACAACGCTTTTTTACACGCCAGTCTCCCTTTCTCTTGGAAACAATGACTTACATCAATCCTTTTACATAATTCTTGTTTCTCCTGACATTTCTAACATTGCCCACAATTATCAACTTTCTAAGTCTTTTTGAGCAGGAGAAATCGCAGAACATAGTCATTTCTTTATTGCAGTCCAAAAACAACGCTTTTTTACACTCCTGTCTCCCTTTGTCTTGGAAACAATGACTTACATCAATCCTTTTACATAATTCTTGTTTCTCCTGTAATTCCTAACATTACCCACAAATATCAACTTTCCAAGTCTTTCTGAGCAGGAGAAATCGCAAAACATAGTCATTTCTTCATTACAGTCCAAAAACAACGCTTTTTTACACTCCTGTCTCCCTTTCTCTTGGAAACAATGACTTACATCAATCCTTTTACATAATTCTTATTTCTCATGACATTTCTAACATTGCCCACAATTATCAACTTTCTAAGTCTTTTTGAGCAGGAGAAATCGCAGAACATAGTCATTTCTTTATTGCAGTCCAAAAACAACGCTTTTTTACACTCCTGTCTCCCTTTCTCTTGGAAACAATGACTTACATCAATCCTTTTACATAATTCTTGTTTCTCCTGTCATTCCTAACATTACCCACAAATATCAACTTTCCAAGTCTTTCTGAGCAGGAGAAATCGCAAAACATAGTCATTTCTTCATTACAGTCCAAAAACAACGCTTTTTTACACTCCTGTCTCCCTTTCTCCTGGAAACAATGACTTACATCAATCCTTTTACATAATTCTTGTTTCTCCTGACATTTCTAACATTGCCCACAATTATCAACTTTCTAAGTCTTTTTGAGCAGGAGAAATCGCAGAACATAGTCATTTCTTTATTGCAGTCCAAAAACAACGCTTTTTTACACTCCTGTCTCCCTTTCTCTTGGAAACAATGACTTACATCAATCCTTTTACATAATTCTTGTTTCTCCTGTCATTTCTAACATTGCCCACAAATATCAACTTTCTAAGTCTTTCTGAGCAGGAGATATCGCAAAACATAGTCATTTCTTCATTGCAGTCCAAAAACAACGCTTTTTTACACTCCAGTCTCCCTTTCTCTTGGAAACAATGACTTACATCAATCCTTTTACATAATTCCTATTTCTCATGACATTTCTAACATTGCCCACAATTATCAACTTTCTAATTCTTTCTGAGCAGGAGAAATCGCAAAACATAGTCATTTCTTCATTGCAGTCCAAAAACAACGCTTTTTTACACTCCAGTCTCCCTTTCTCTTAGAAACAATGACTTACATCAATCCTTTTACATAATTTTTGTTTCTCCTGACATTTCTAACATTGCCCACAAATATCAACTTTCTAAGTCTTTCTGAGCAGGAGAAATCGCAAAACATAGTCATTTCTTCATTGCAGTCCAAAAACAACGCTTTTTTACACGCCAGTCTCCCTTTCTCTTGGAAACAATGACTTACATCAATCCTTTTACATAATTCTTGTTTCTCCTGACATTTCTAACATTGCCCACAATTATCAACTTTCTAAGTCTTTTTGAGCAGGAGAAATCGCAGAACATAGTCATTTCTTTATTGCAGTCCAAAAACAACGCTTTTTTACACTCCTGTCTCCCTTTCTCTTGGAAACAATGACTTACATCAATCCTTTTACATAATTCTTGTTTCTCCTGTCATTCCTAACATTACCCACAAATATCAACTTTCCAAGTCTTTCTGAGCAGGAGAAATCGCAAAACATAGTCATTTCTTCATTACAGTCCAAAAACAACGCTTTTTTACACTCCTGTCTCCCTTTCTCCTGGAAACAATGACTTACATCAATCCTTTTACATAATTCTTGTTTCTCCTGACATTTCTAACATTGCCCACAATTATCAACTTTCTAAGTCTTTTTGAGCAGGAGAAATCGCAGAACATAGTCATTTCTTTATTGCAGTCCAAAAACAACGCTTTTTTACACTCCAGTCTCCCTTTCTCTTGGAAACAATGACTTACATCAATCCTTTTACATAATTTTTGTTTCTCCTGACATTTCTAACATTGCCCACAAATATCAACTTTCTAAGTCTTTCTGAGCAGGAGAAATCGCAGAACATAGTCATTTCTTTATTGCAGTCCAAAAACAACGCTTTTTTACACTCCTGTCTTCCTTTCTCTTGGAAACAATGACTTACATCAATCCTTTTACATAATTCTTGTTTCTCCTGTCATTTCTAACATTGCCCACAAATATCAACTTTCTAAGTCTTTCTGAGCAGGAGAAATCGCAAAACATAATCATTTCTTCATTGCAGTCCAAAAACAACGCTTTTTTACACTCCAGTCTCCCTTTCTCTTGGAAACAATGACTTACATCAATCCTTTTACATAATTCTTATTTCTCATGACATTTCTAACATTGCCCACAATTATCAACTTTCTAATTCTTTCTGAGCAGGAGAAATCGCAAAACATAGTCATTTCTTCATTGCAGTCCAAAAACAACGCTTTTTTACACTCCAATCTCCCTTTCTCTTGGAAACAATGACTTACATCAATCCTTTTACATAATTTTTGTTTCTCATGACATTTCTAACATTGCCCACAAATATCAACTTTCTAAGTCTTTCTGAGCAGGAGAAATCGCAAAACATAGTCATTTCTTCATTGCAGTCCAAAAACAACGCTTTTTTACACTCCAGTCTCCCTTTCTCTTGGAAACAATGACTTACATCAATCCTTTTACATAATTTTTGTTTCTCCTGACATTTCTAACATTGCCCACAAATATCAACTTTCTAAGTCTTTCTGAGCAGGAGAAATCGCAAAACATAGTCATTTCTTCATTGCAGTCCAAAAACAACGCTTTTTTACACTCCAGTCTCCCTTTCACTTGGAAACAATGACTTACATCAATCCTTTTACATAATTCTTGTTTCTCCTGACATTTCTAACATTGCCCACAATTATTAACTTTCTAAGTCTTTCTGAGCAGGAGAAATCGCAAAACATAGTCATTTCTTCATTGCAGTCCAAAAACAACGCTTTTTTACACTCCTGTCTCCCTTTCTCTTGGAAACAATGACTTACATCAATCCTTTTACATAATTCTTATTTCTCATGACATTTCTAACATTGCCCACAATTATCAACTTTCTAAGTCTTTTTGAGCAGGAGAATTCGCAGAACATAGTCATTTCTTCATTGCAGTCCAAAAACAACGCTTTTTTACACTCCTGTCTCCCTTTCTCTTGGAAACAATGACTTACATCAATCCTTTTACATAATTCTTGTTTCTCCTGTCATTTCTAACATTACCCACAATTATCAACTTTCTAAGTCTTTCTGAGCAGGAGAAATCGCAAAACATAGTCATTTCTTCATTGCAGTCCAAAAACAATGCTTTTTTACACTCCTGTCTCCCTTTCTCTTGGAAACAATGACTTACATCAATCCTTTTACATAATTCTTATTTCTCATGTTGGACGGCAATGAAGAAATTACTATATTTTGCGATTTCTCCTGCTCAGAAAGACTTAGAAATTTGATAATTGTGGGCAATGTTAGAAATGTCATGAGAAACAAGAATTATGTAAAAGGATTGATGTAAGTCATTGTTTCCAGGAGAAAGGGAGACAGGAGTGTAAAAAAGCGTTGTTTTTGGACGGCAATGAAGAAATGACTATATTTTGCGGTTTCTCCTGCTCAGAAAGACTTAGAAAGTTGATAATTGTGGGCAATGTTAGAAATGTCAGGAGAAACAAGAATTATGTAAAAGGATTGATGTAAGTCATTGTTTCCAAGAGAAAGGGAGACAGGAGTGTAAAAAGCGTTGTTTTTGGACTGCAATGAAGAAATGACTATGTTCTGCGATTTCTCCTGCTCAAAAAGACTTAGAAAGTTGATAATTGTGGGCAATGTTAGAAATGTCAGGAGAAACAAGAATTATGTAAAAGTATTGATGTAAGTCATTGTTTCCAAGAGAAAGGGAGACAGGAGTGTAAAAAAGTGTTGTTTTTGGACGGCAATGAAGAAATGACTATATTTTGCGATTTCTCCTGCTCAGAAAGGCTTAGAAAGTTGATAATTGTGGGAAATGTTAGAAATGTCATGAGAAACAAGAATTATGTAAAAGGATTGATGTAAGTCATTGTTTCCAGGAGAAAGGGAGACAGGAGTGTAAAAAAGCGTTGTTTTTGGACGGCAATGAAGAAATGACTATATTTTGCGGTTTCTCCTGCTCAGAAAGACTTAGAAAGTTGATAATTGTGGGCAATGTTAGAAATGTCAGGAGAAACAAGAATTATGTAAAAGTATTGATGTAAGTCATTGTTTCCAAGAGAAAGGGAGACAGGAGTGTAAAAAAGTGTTGTTTTTGGACGGCAATGAAGAAATGACTATGTTTTGCGATTTCTCCTGCTCAGAAAGACTTAGAAAGTTGATAATTGTGGGCAATGTTAGAAATGTCATGAGAAACAAGAATTATGTAAAAGGATTGATGTAAGTCATTGTTTCCAGGAGAAAGGGAGACAGGAGTGTAAAAAAGCGTTGTTTTTGGACGGCAATGAAGAAATGACTATATTTTGCGGTTTCTCCTGCTCAGAAAGACTTAGAAAGTTGATAATTGTGGGCAATGTTAGAAATGTCAGGAGAAACAAGAATTATGTAAAAGGATTGATGTAAGTCATTGTTTCCAAGAGAAATGGAGACAGGAGTGTAAAAAAGCGTTGTTTTTGGACTGCAATGAAGAAATGACTATGTTCTGCGATTTCTCCTGCTCAAAAAGACTTAGAAAGTTGATAATTGTGGGCAATGTTAGAAATGTCAGGAGAAACAAGAATTATGTAAAAGGATTGATGTAAGTCATTGTTTCCAAGAGAAAGGGAGACTGGAGTGTAAAAAAGCATTGTTTTTGGATGGCAATGAATAAATGACTGTTTTGCGATTTCTCTTGCTCAGAAAGACTTAGAAAGTTGATAATTGTGGGCAATGTTAGAAATGTCATGAGAAACAAGAATTATGTAAAAGGATTGATGTAAGTCATTGTTTCCAGGAGAAAGGGAGACAGGAGTGTAAAAAAGCGTTTGTTTTTGGACGGCAATGAAGAAATGACTATATTTTGCGATTTCTCCTGCTCAGAAAGACTTAGAAAGTTGATAATTGTGGGCAATGTTAGAAATGTCAGGAGAAACAAGAATTATGTAAAAGGATTGATGTAAGTCATTGTTTCCAAGAGAAAGGGAGACTGGAGTGTAAAAAAGCATTGTTTTTGGACTGCAATGAAGAAATGACTATGTTTTGCGATTTCTCCTGCTCAGAAAGACTTAGAAAGTTGATAATTGTGGACAATGTTAGAAATGTCATGAGAAACAAGAATTATGTAAAAGGATTGATGTAAGTCATTGTTTCCAAGAGAAAGGGAGACTGGAGTGTAAAAAAGCGTTGTTTTTGGACTGCAATGAAGAAATGACTATGTTTTGCGATTTCTCCTGCTCAGAAAGACTTAGAAAGTTGATATTTGTGGGCAATGTTAGAAATGTCATGAGAAACAAGAATTATGTAAAAGGATTGATGTAAGTCATTGTTTCCAGGAGAAGGGGAGACAGGAGTGTAAAAAAGCGTTGTTTTTGGACGGCAATGAAGAAATTACTATATTTTGCGATTTCTCCTGCTCAGAAAGACTTAGAAAGTTGATAATTGTGGGCAATGTTAGAAATGTCATGAGAAACAAGAATTATGTAAAAGGATTGATGTAAGTCATTGTTTCCAGGAGAAAGGGAGACAGGAGTGTAAAAAAGCGTTGTTTTTGGACGGCAATAAAGAAATGACTATATTTTGCGGTTTCTCCTGCTCAGAAAGACTTAGAAAGTTGATAATTGTGGGCAATGTTAGAAATGTCAGGAGAAACAAGAATTATGTAAAAGGATTGCTGTAGGTCATTGTTTCCAAGAGAAATGGAGACAGGAGTGTAAAAAAGCATTGTTTTTGGACTGCAATGAAGAAATGACTATGTTCTGCGATTTCTCCTGCTCAAAAAGACTTAGAAAGTTGATAATTGTGGGCAATGTTAGAAATGTCAGGAGAAACAAGAATTATGTAAAAGTATTGATGTAAGTCATTGTTTCCAAGAGAAAGGGAGACAGGAGTGTAAAAAAGCGTTGTTTTTGGACGGCAATGAAGAAATGACTATGTTTTGCGATTTCTCCTGCTCAGAAAGACTTAGAAAGTTGATAATTGTGGGCAATGTTAGAAATGTCATGAGAAACAAGAATTATGTAAAAGGATTGATGTAAGTCATTGTTTCCAGGAGAAAGGGAGACAGGAGTGTAAAAAAGCGTTGTTTTTGGACGGCAATGAAGAAATGACTATATTTTGCGGTTTCTCCTGCTCAGAAAGACTTAGAAAGTTGATAATTGTGGGCAATGTTAGAAATGTCATGAGAAACAAGAATTATGTAAAAGGATTGATGTAAGTCATTGTTTCCAGGAGAAGGGGAGACAGGAGTGTAAAAAAGCGTTGTTTTTGGACGGCAATGAAGAAATTACTATATTTTGCGATTTCTCCTGCTCAGAAAGACTTAGAAAGTTGATAATTGTGGGCAATGTTAGAAATGTCATGAGAAACAAGAATTATGTAAAAGGATTGATGTAAGTCATTGTTTCCAGGAGAAAGGGAGACAGGAGTGTAAAAAAGCGTTGTTTTTGGACGGCAATGAAGAAATGACTATATTTTGCGGTTTCTCCTGCTCAGAAACACTTAGAAAGTTGATAATTGTGGGCAATGTTAGAAATGTCAGGAGAAACAAGAATTATGTAAAAGGATTGATGTAAGTCATTGTTTCCAAGAGAAATGGAGACAGGAGTGTAAAAAAGCGTTGTTTTTGGACTGCAATGAAGAAATGACTATATTTTGCGGTTTCTCCTGCTCAAAAAGACTTAGAAAGTTGATAATTGTGGGCAATGTTAGAAATGTCAGGAGAAACAAGAATTATGTAAAAGGATTGATGTAAGTCATTGTTTCCAGGAGAAAGGGAGACAGGAGTGTAAAAAAGCGTTGTTTTTGGACGGCAATGAAGAAATGACTATATTTTGCGGTTTCTCCTGCTCAGAAAGACTTAGAAAGTTGATAATTGTGGGCAATGTTAGAAATGTCATGAGAAACAAGAATTATGTAAAAGGATTGATGTAAGTCATTGTTTCCAGGAGAAGGGGAGACAGGAGTGTAAAAAAGCGTTGTTTTTGGACGGCAATGAAGAAATTACTATATTTTGCGGTTTCTCCTGCTCAGAAAGACTTAGAAAGTTGATAATTGTGGGCAATGTTAGAAATGTCATGAGAAACAAGAATTATGTAAAAGGATTGATGTAAGTCATTGTTTCCAGGAGAAGGGGAGACAGGAGTGTAAAAAAGCGTTGTTTTTGGACGGCAATGAAGAAATTACTATATTTTGCGATTTCTCCTGCTCAGAAAGACTTAGAAAGTTGATAATTGTGGGCAATGTTAGAAATGTCATGAGAAACAAGAATTATGTAAAAGGATTGATGTAAGTCATTGTTTCCAGGAGAAAGGGAGACAGGAGTGTAAAAAAGCGTTGTTTTTGGACGGCAATGAAGAAATGACTATATTTTGCGGTTTCTCCTGCTCAGAAAGACTTAGAAAGTTGATAATTGTGGGCAATGTTAGAAATGTCAGGAGAAACAAGAATTATGTAAAAGGATTGATGTAAGTCATTGTTTCCAAGAGAAATGGAGACAGGAGTGTAAAAAAGCGTTGTTTTTGGACTGCAATGAAGAAATGACTATATTTTGCGGTTTCTCCTGCTCAAAAAGACTTAGAAAGTTGATAATTGTGGGCAATGTTAGAAATGTCAGGAGAAACAAGAATTATGTAAAAGGATTGATGTAAGTCATTGTTTCCAAGAGAAATGGAGACAGGAGTGTAAAAAAGCGTTGTTTTTGGACTGCAATGAAGAAATGACTATGTTCTGCGATTTCTCCTGCTCAAAAAGACTTAGAAAGTTGATAATTGTGGGCAATGTTAGAAATGTCAGGAGAAACAAGAATTATGTAAAAGGATTGATGTAAGTCATTGTTTCCAAGAGAAAGGGAGACTGGAGTGTAAAAAAGCATTGTTTTTGGACGGCAATGAATAAATGACTGTTTTGCGATTTCTCTTGCTCAGAAAGACTTAGAAAGTTGATAATTGTGGGCAATGTTAGAAATGTCATGAGAAACAAGAATTATGTAAAAGGATTGATGTAAGTCATTGTTTCCAAGAGAAGGGGAGACAGGAGTGTAAAAAAGCGTTGTTTTTGGACGGCAATGAAGAAATTACTATATTTTGCGATTTCTCCTGCTCAGAAAGACTTAGAAAGTTGATAATTGTGGGCAATGTTAGAAATGTCATGAGAAACAAGAATTATGTAAAAGGATTGATGTAAGTCATTTTTTCCAGGAGAAAGGGAGACAGGAGTGTAAAAAAGCGTTGTTTTTGGACGGCAATGAAGAAATTACTATATTTTGCGGTTTCTCCTGCTCAGAAAGACTTAGAAAGTTGATAATTTTGGGCAATGTTAGAAATGTCAGGAGAAACAAGAATTATGTAAAAGGATTGATGTAAGTCATTGTTTCCAAGAGAAATGGAGACAGGAGTGTAAAAAAGCGTTGTTTTTGGACTGCAATGAAGAAATGACTATGTTCTGCGATTTCTCCTGCTCAAAAAGACTTAGAAAGTTGATAATTGTGGGCAATGTTAGAAATGTCAGGAGAAACAAGAATTATGTAAAAGTATTGATGTAAGTCATTGTTTCCAAGAGAAAGGGAGACAGGAGTGTAAAAAAGTGTTGTTTTTGGACGGCAATGAAGAAATGACTATGTTTTGCGATTTCTCCTGCTCAGAAAGACTTAGAAAGTTGATAATTGTGGGCAATGTTAGAAATGTCATGAGAAACAAGAATTATGTAAAAGGATTGATGTAAGTCATTGTTTCCAGGAGAAAGGGAGACAGGAGTGTAAAAAAGCGTTGTTTTTGGACGGCAATGAAGAAATGACTATATTTTGCGGTTTCTCCTGCTCAGAAAGACTTAGAAAGTTGATAATTGTGGGCAATGTTAGAAATGTCAGGAGAAACAAGAATTATGTAAAAGGATTGATGTAAGTCATTGTTTCTAAGAGAAATGGAGACAGGAGTGTAAAAAAGCGTTGTTTTTGGACTGCAATGAAGAAATGACTATGTTCTGCGATTTCTCCTGCTCAAAAAGACTTAGAAAGTTGATAATTGTGGGCAATGTTAGAAATGTCAGGAGAAACAAGAATTATGTAAAAGGATTGATGTAAGTCATTGTTTCCAGGAGAAGGGGAGACAGGAGTGTAAAAAAGCGTTGTTTTTGGACGGCAATGAAGAAATTACTATATTTTGCGATTTCTCCTGCTCAGAAAGACTTAGAAAGTTGATAATTGTGGGCAATGTTAGAAATGTCAGGAGAAACAAGAATTATGTAAAAGTATTGATGTAAGTCATTGTTTCCAAGAGAAAGGGAGACTGGAGTGTAAAAAAGCATTGTTTTTGGACGGCAATGAATAAATGACTGTTTTGCGATTTCTCTTGCTCAGAAAGACTTAGAAAGTGATAATTGTGGGCAATGTTAGAAATGTCATGAGAAACAAGAATTATGTAAAAGGATTGATGTAAGTCATTGTTTCCAGGAGAAAGGGAGACAGGAGTGTAAAAAAGCGTTGTTTTTGGACGGCAATGAAGAAATGACTATATTTTGCGATTTCTCCTGCTCAGAAAGACTTAGAAAGTTGATATTTGTGGGCAATGTTAGAAATGTCAGGAGAAACAAGAATTATGTAAAAGGATTGATGTAAGTCATTGTTTCCAGGAGAAAGGGAGACAGGAGTGTAAAAAAGCGTTGTTTTTGGACGGCAATGAAGAAATTACTATGTTTTGCGATTTCTCCTGCTCAGAAAGACTTAGAAAGTTGTTAATTGTGGGCAATGGTAGAAATGTCATGAGAAATAAGAATTATGTAAAATGATTGTTGTAAGTCATTGTTGCCAAGAGAAAGGGAGACTGGAGTGTAAAAAAGCGTTGTTTTTGGACTGCAATGAAGAAATGACTATGTTTTGCGATTTCTCCTGCTCAGAAAGACTTAGAAAGTTGATATTTGTGGGCAATGTTAGAAATGTCATGAGAAACAAGATATATGTAAAAGGATTGATGTAAGTCATTGTTTCCAGTAGAAGGGGAGACAGGAGTGTAAAAAAGCGTTGTTTTTGGACGGCAATGAAGAAATTACTATATTTTGCGATTTCTCCTGCTCAGAAAGACTTAGAAAGTTGATAATTGTGGGCAATGTTAGAAATGTCATGAGAAACAAGAATTATGTAAAAGGATTGATGTAAGTCATTGTTTTCAGGAGAAAGGGAGACAGGAGTGTAAAAAAGCGTTGTTTTTGGACGGCAATGAAGAAATGACTATATTTTGCGGTTTCTCCTGCTCAGAAAGACTTAGAAAGTTGATAATTGTGGGCAATGTTAGAAATGTCAGGAGAAACAAGAATTATGTAAAAGGATTGATGTAAGTCATTGTTTCCAAGAGAAAGGGAGACAGGAGTGTAAAAAAGTGTTGTTTTTGGACGGCAATGAAGAAATGACTATGTTTTGCGATTTCTCCTGCTCAGAAAGACTTAGAAAGTTGATAATTGTGGGAAATGTTAGAAATGTCATGAGAAACAAGAATTATGTAAAAGGATTGATGTAAGTCATTGTTTCCAGGAGAAAGGGAGACAGGAGTGTAAAAAAGCGTTGTTTTTGGACGGCAATGAAGAAATGACTATATTTTGCGGTTTCTCCTGCTCAGAAAGACTTAGAAAGTTGATAATTGTGGGCAATGTTAGAAATGTCAGGAGAAACAAGAATTATGTAAAAGGATTGATGTAAGTCATTGTTTCCAAGAGAAATGGAGACAGGAGTGTAAAAAAGCGTTGTTTTTGGACTGCAATGAAGAAATGACTATGTTCTGTGATTTCTCCTGCTCAAAAAGACTTAGAAAGTTGATAATTGTGGGCAATGTTAGAAATGTCAGGAGAAACAAGAATTATGTAAAAGGATTGATGTAAGTCATTGTTTCCAAGAGAAAGGGAGACTGGAGTGTAAAAAAGCATTGTTTTTGGACGGCAATGAATAAATGACTGTTTTGCGATTTCTCTTGCTCAGAAAGACTTAGAAAGTTGATAATTGTGGGCAATGTTAGAAATGTCATGAGAAACAAGAATTATGTAAAAGGATTGATGTAAGTCATTGTTTCCAGGAGAAAGGGAGACAGGAGTGTAAAAAAGCGTTGTTTTTGGACGGCAATGAAGATATGACTATATTTTGCGATTTCTCCTGCTCAGAAAGACTTAGAAAGTTGATAATTGTGGGCAATGTTAGAAATGTCAGGAGAAACAAGAATTATGTAAAAGGATTGATGTAAGTCATTGTTTCCAAGAGAAAGGGAGACTGGAGTGTAAAAAAGCGTTGTTTTTGGACTGCAATGAAGAAATGACTATGTTTTGCGATTTCTCCTGCTCAGAAAGACTTAGAAAGTTGATAATTGTGGACAATGTTAGAAATGTCAAGAGAAACAAGAATTATGTAAAAGGATTGATGTAAGTCATTGTTTCCAAGAGAAAGGGAGACTGGAGTGTAAAAAAGCGTTGTTTTTGGACTGCAATGAAGAAATGACTATGTTTTGCGATTTCTCCTGCTCAGAAAGACTTAGAAAGTTGATATTTGTGGGCAATGTTAGAAATGTCATGAGAAACAAGAATTATGTAAAAGGATTTAAGTAAGTCATTGTTCCCAGGAGAAGGGGAGACAGGAGTGTAAAAAAGCGTTGTTTTTGGACGGCAATGAAGAAATTACTATATTTTGCGATTTCTCCTGCTCAGAAAGACTTAGAAAGTTGATAATTGTGGGCAATGTTAGAAATGTCATGAGAAACAAGAATTATGTAAAAGGATTGATGTAAGTCATTGTTTCCAGGAGAAAGGGAGACAGGAGTGTAAAAAAGCGTTGTTTTTGGACGGCAATGAAGAAATGACTATATTTTGCGGTTTCTCCTGCTCAGAAAGACTTAGAAAGTTGATAATTGTGGGCAATGTTAGAAATGTCATGAGAAACAAGAATTATGTAAAAGGATTGATGTAAGTCATTGTTTCCAGGAGAAGGGGAGACAGGAGTGTAAAAAAGCGTTGTTTTTGGACGGCAATGAAGAAATTACTATATTTTGCGATTTCTCCTGCTCAGAAAGACTTAGAAAGTTGATAATTGTGGGCAATGTTAGAAATGTCATGAGAAACAAGAATTATGTAAAAGGATTGATGTAAGTCATTGTTTCCAGGAGAAAGGGAGACAGGAGTGTAAAAAAGCGTTGTTTTTGGACGGCAATGAAGAAATGACTATATTTTGCGGTTTCTCCTGCTCAGAAAGACTTAGAAAGTTGATAATTGTGGGCAATGTTAGAAATGTCAGGAGAAACAAGAATTATGTAAAAGGATTGATGTAAGTCATTGTTTCCAAGAGAAATGGAGACAGGAGTGTAAAAAAGCGTTGTTTTTGGACTGCAATGAAGAAATGACTATATTTTGCGGTTTCTCCTGCTCAGAAAGACTTAGAAAGTTGATAATTGTGGGCAATGTTAGAAATGTCAGGAGAAACAAGAATTATGTAAAAGGATTGATGTAAGTCATTGTTTCCAAGAGAAATGGAGACAGGAGTGTAAAAAAGCGTTGTTTTTGGACTGCAATGAAGAAATGACTATGTTCTGCGATTTCTCCTGCTCAAAAAGACTTAGAAAGTTGATAATTGTGGGCAATGTTAGAAATGTCAGGAGAAACAAGAATTATGTAAAAGGATTGATGTAAGTCATTGTTTCCAAGAGAAAGGGAGACTGGAGTGTAAAAAAGCATTGTTTTTGGACGGCAATGAATAAATGACTGTTTTGCGATTTCTCTTGCTCAGAAAGACTTAGAAAGTTGATAATTGTGGGCAATGTTAGAAATGTCATGAGAAACAAGAATTATGTAAAAGGATTGATGTAAGTCATTGTTTCCAGGAGAAGGGGAGACAGGAGTGTAAAAAAGCGTTGTTTTTGGACGGCAATGAAGAAATTACTATATTTTGCGATTTCTCCTGCTCAGAAAGACTTAGAAAGTTGATAATTGTGGGCAATGTTAGAAATGTCATGAGAAACAAGAATTATGTAAAAGGATTGATGTAAGTCATTGTTTCCAGGAGAAAGGGAGACAGGAGTGTAAAAAAGCGTTGTTTTTGGACGGCAATGAAGAAATGACTATATTTTGCGGTTTCTCCTGCTCAGAAAGACTTAGAAAGTTGATAATTGTGGGCAATGTTAGAAATGTCATGAGAAACAAGAATTATGTAAAAGGATTGATGTAAGTCATTGTTTCCAAGAGAAATGGAGACAGGAGTGTAAAAAAGCGTTGTTTTTGGACTGCAATGAAGAAATGACTATGTTCTGCGATTTCTCCTGCTCAAAAAGACTTAGAAAGTTGATAATTGTGGGCAATGTTAGAAATGTCAGGAGAAACAAGAATTATGTAAAAGTATTGATGTAAGTCATTGTTTCCAAGAGAAAGGGAGACAGGAGTGTAAAAAAGTGTTGTTTTTGGACGGCAATGAAGAAATGACTATGTTTTGCGATTTCTCCTGCTCAGAAAGACTTAGAAAGTTGATAATTGTGGGCAATGTTAGAAATGTCATGAGAAACAAGAATTATGTAAAAGGATTGATGTAAGTCATTGTTTCCAGGAGAAAGGGAGACAGGAGTGTAAAAAAGCGTTGTTTTTGGACGGCAATGAAGAAATGACTATATTTTGCGGTTTCTCCTGCTCAGAAAGACTTAGAAAGTTGATAATTGTGGGCAATGTTAGAAATGTCAGGAGAAACAAGAATTATGTAAAAGGATTGATGTAAGTCATTGTTTCCAAGAGAAAGGGAGACTGGAGTGTAAAAAAGCATTGTTTTTGGACGGCAATGAATAAATGACTGTTTTGCGATTTCTCTTGCTCAGAAAGACTTAGAAAGTTGATAATTGTGGGCAATGTTAGAAATGTCATGAGAAACAAGAATTATGTAAAAGGATTGATGTAAGTCATTGTTTCCAGGAGAAAGGGAGACAGGAGTGTAAAAAAGCGTTGTTTTTGGACGGCAATGAAGAAATGACTATATTTTGCGGTTTCTCCTGCTCAGAAAGACTTAGAAAGTTGATAATTGTGGGCAATGTTAGAAATGTCATGAGAAACAAGAATTATGTAAAAGGATTGATGTAAGTCATTGTTTCCAGGAGAAGGGGAGACAGGAGTGTAAAAAAGCGTTGTTTTTGGACGGCAATGAAGAAATTACTATATTTTGCGATTTCTCCTGCTTCAGAAAGACTTAGAAAGTTGATAATTGTGGGCAATGTTAGAAATGTCATGAGAAACAAGAATTATGTAAAAGGATTGATGTAAGTCATTGTTTCCAGGAGAAAGGGAGACAGGAGTGTAAAAAAGCGTTGTTTTTGGACGGCAATGAAGAAATGACTATATTTTGCGGTTTCTCCTGCTCAGAAAGACTTAGAAAGTTGATAATTGTGGGCAATGTTAGAAATGTCAGGAGAAACAAGAATTATGTAAAAGGATTGATGTAAGTCATTGTTTCCAAGAGAAATGGAGACAGGAGTGTAAAAAAGCGTTGTTTTTGGACTGCAATGAAGAAATGACTATATTTTGCGGTTTCTCCTGCTCAAAAAGACTTAGAAAGTTGATAATTGTGGGCAATGTTAGAAATGTCAGGAGAAACAAGAATTATGTAAAAGGATTGATGTAAGTCATTGTTTCCAAGAGAAATGGAGACAGGAGTGTAAAAAAGCGTTGTTTTTGGACTGCAATGAAGAAATGACTATGTTCTGCGATTTCTCCTGCTCAAAAAGACTTAGAAAGTTGATAATTGTGGGCAATGTTAGAAATGTCAGGAGAAACAAGAATTATGTAAAAGGATTGATGTAAGTCATTGTTTCCAAGAGAAAGGGAGACTGGAGTGTAAAAAAGCATTGTTTTTGGACGGCAATGAATAAATGACTGTTTTGCGATTTCTCTTGCTCAGAAAGACTTAGAAAGTTGATAATTGTGGGCAATGTTAGAAATGTCATGAGAAACAAGAATTATGTAAAAGGATTGATGTAAGTCATTGTTTCCAAGAGAAGGGGAGACAGGAGTGTAAAAAAGCGTTGTTTTTGGACGGCAATGAAGAAATTACTATATTTTGCGATTTCTCCTGCTCAGAAAGACTTAGAAAGTTGATAATTGTGGGCAATGTTAGAAATGTCATGAGAAACAAGAATTATGTAAAAGGATTGATGTAAGTCATTTTTTCCAGGAGAAAGGGAGACAGGAGTGTAAAAAAGCGTTGTTTTTGGACGGCAATGAAGAAATTACTATATTTTGCGGTTTCTCCTGCTCAGAAAGACTTAGAAAGTTGATAATTTTGGGCAATGTTAGAAATGTCAGGAGAAACAAGAATTATGTAAAAGGATTGATGTAAGTCATTGTTTCCAAGAGAAATGGAGACAGGAGTGTAAAAAAGCGTTGTTTTTGGACTGCAATGAAGAAATGACTATGTTCTGCGATTTCTCCTGCTCAAAAAGACTTAGAAAGTTGATAATTGTGGGCAATGTTAGAAATGTCAGGAGAAACAAGAATTATGTAAAAGTATTGATGTAAGTCATTGTTTCCAAGAGAAAGGGAGACAGGAGTGTAAAAAAGTGTTGTTTTTGGACGGCAATGAAGAAATGACTATGTTTTGCGATTTCTCCTGCTCAGAAAGACTTAGAAAGTTGATAATTGTGGGCAATGTTAGAAATGTCATGAGAAACAAGAATTATGTAAAAGGATTGATGTAAGTCATTGTTTCCAGGAGAAAGGGAGACAGGAGTGTAAAAAAGCGTTGTTTTTGGACGGCAATGAAGAAATGACTATATTTTGCGGTTTCTCCTGCTCAGAAAGACTTAGAAAGTTGATAATTGTGGGCAATGTTAGAAATGTCAGGAGAAACAAGAATTATGTAAAAGGATTGATGTAAGTCATTGTTTCCAAGAGAAATGGAGACAGGAGTGTAAAAAAGCGTTGTTTTTGGACTGCAATGAAGAAATGACTATGTTCTGCGATTTCTCCTGCTCAAAAAGACTTAGAAAGTTGATAATTGTGGGCAATGTTAGAAATGTCAGGAGAAACAAGAATTATGTAAAAGGATTGATGTAAGTCATTGTTTCCAGGAGAAGGGGAGACAGGAGTGTAAAAAAGCGTTGTTTTTGGACGGCAATGAAGAAATTACTATATTTTGCGATTTCTCCTGCTCAGAAAGACTTAGAAAGTTGATAATTGTGGGCAATGTTAGAAATGTCAGGAGAAACAAGAATTATGTAAAAGTATTGATGTAAGTCATTGTTTCCAAGAGAAAGGGAGACTGGAGTGTAAAAAAGCATTGTTTTTGGACGGCAATGAATAAATGACTGTTTTGCGATTTCTCTTGCTCAGAAAGACTTAGAAAGTTGATAATTGTGGGCAATGTTAGAAATGTCATGAGAAACAAGAATTATGTAAAAGGATTGATGTAAGTCATTGTTTCCAGGAGAAAGGGAGACAGGAGTGTAAAAAAGCGTTGTTTTTGGACGGCAATGAAGAAATGACTATATTTTGCGATTTCTCCTGCTCAGAAAGACTTAGAAAGTTGATATTTGTGGGCAATGTTAGAAATGTCAGGAGAAACAAGAATTATGTAAAAGGATTGATGTAAGTCATTGTTTCCAGGAGAAAGGGAGACAGGAGTGTAAAAAAGCGTTGTTTTTGGACGGCAATGAAGAAATTACTATGTTTTGCGATTTCTCCTGCTCAGAAAGACTTAGAAAGTTGTTAATTGTGGGCAATGGTAGAAATGTCATGAGAAATAAGAATTATGTAAAATGATTGTTGTAAGTCATTGTTGCCAAGAGAAAGGGAGACTGGAGTGTAAAAAAGCGTTGTTTTTGGACTGCAATGAAGAAATGACTATGTTTTGCGATTTCTCCTGCTCAGAAAGACTTAGAAAGTTGATATTTGTGGGCAATGTAAGAAATGTCATGAGAAACAAGATATATGTAAAAGGATTGATGTAAGTCATTGTTTCCAGGAGAAGGGGAGACAGGAGTGTAAAAAAGCGTTGTTTTTGGACGGCAATGAAGAAATTACTATATTTTGCGATTTCTCCTGCTCAGAAAGACTTAGAAAGTTGATAATTGTGGGCAATGTTAGAAATGTCATGAGAAACAAGAATTATGTAAAAGGATTGATGTAAGTCATTGTTTTCAGGAGAAAGGGAGACAGGAGTGTAAAAAAGCGTTGTTTTTGGACGGCAATGAAGAAATGACTATATTTTGCGGTTTCTCCTGCTCAGAAAGACTTAGAAAGTTGATAATTGTGGGCAATGTTAGAAATGTCAGGAGAAACAAGAATTATGTAAAAGGATTGATGTAAGTCATTGTTTCCAAGAGAAAGGGAGACAGGAGTGTAAAAAGCGTTGTTTTTGGACTGCAATGAAGAAATGACTATGTTCTGCGATTTCTCCTGCTCAAAAAGACTTAGAAAGTTGATAATTGTGGGCAATGTTAGAAATGTCAGGAGAAACAAGAATTATGTAAAAGTATTGATGTAAGTCATTGTTTCCAAGAGAAAGGGAGACAGGAGTGTAAAAAAGTGTTGTTTTTGGACGGCAATGAAGAAATGACTATGTTTTGCGATTTCTCCTGCTCAGAAAGACTTAGAAAGTTGATAATTGTGGGAAATGTTAGAAATGTCATGAGAAACAAGAATTATGTAAAAGGATTGATGTAAGTCATTGTTTCCAGGAGAAAGGGAGACAGGAGTGTAAAAAAGCGTTGTTTTTGGACGGCAATGAAGAAATGACTATATTTTGCGGTTTCTCCTGCTCAGAAAGACTTAGAAAGTTGATAATTGTGGGCAATGTTAGAAATGTCAGGAGAAACAAGAATTATGTAAAAGTATTGATGTAAGTCATTGTTTCCAAGAGAAAGGGAGACAGGAGTTTAAAAAAGTGTTGTTTTTGGACGGCAATGAAGAAATGACTATGTTTTGCGATTTCTCCTGCTCAGAAAGACTTAGAAAGTTGATAATTGTGGGCAATGTTAGAAATGTCATGAGAAACAAGAATTATGTAAAAGGATTGATGTAAGTCATTGTTTCCAGGAGAAAGGGAGACAGGAGTGTAAAAAAGCGTTGTTTTTGGACGGCAATGAAGAAATGACTATATATTGCGGTTTCTCCTGCTCAGAAAGACTTAGAAAGTTGATAATTGTGGGCAATGTTAGAAATGTCAGGAGAAACAAGAATTATGTAAAAGGATTGATGTAAGTCATTGTTTCCAAGAGAAATGGAGACAGGAGTGTAAAAAAGCGTTGTTTTTGGACTGCAATGAAGAAATGACTATGTTCTGCGATTTCTCCTGCTCAAAAAGACTTAGAAAGTTGATAATTGTGGGCAATGTTAGAAATGTCAGGAGAAACAAGAATTATGTAAAAGGATTGATGTAAGTCATTGTTTCCAGGAGAAGGGGAGACAGGAGTGTAAAAAAAGCGTTGTTTTTGGACGGCAATGAAGAAATTACTATATTTTGCGATTTCTCCTGCTCAGAAAGACTTAGAAAGTTGATAATTGTGGGCAATGTTAGAAATGTCATGAGAAACAAGAATTATGTAAAAGGATTGATGTAAGTCATTGTTTCCAGGAGAAAGGGAGACAGGAGTGTAAAAAAGCGTTGTTTTTGGACGGCAATGAAGAAATGACTATATTTTGCGGTTTCTCCTGCTCAGAAAGACTTAGAAAGTTGATAATTGTGGGCAATGTTAGAAATGTCATGAGAAACAAGAATTATGTAAAAGGATTGATGTAAGTCATTGTTTCCAAGAGAAAGGGAGACTGGAGTGTAAAAAAGCGTTGTTTTTGGACTTCAATGAAGAAATGACTATGTTTTGCGATTTCTCCTGCTCAGAAAGACTTAGAAAGTTGATATTTGTGGGCAATGTTAGAAATGTCAAGAGAAACAAGGATTAGGTAAAAGGATTGATGTAAGTCATTGTTTCCAAGGAAAGGGAGACAGGAGTGTAAAAACGCGTTGTTTTTGGACGGCAATGAAGAAATGACTATGTTTTGCGATTTCTCCTGCTCAGAAAGACTTAGAAAGTTGATAATTGTGGGCAATGTTAGAAATGTCAGGAGAAACAAGAATTATGTAAAAGGATTGATGTAAGTCATTGTTTCCAAGAGAAATGGAGACAGGAGTGTAAAAAAGCGTTGTTTTTGGACTGCAATGAAGAAATGACTATGTTCTGCGATTTCTCCTGCTCAAAAAGACTTAGAAAGTTGATAATTGTGGGCAATGTTAGAAATGTCAGGAGAAACAAGAATTATGTAAAAGGATTGATGTAAGTCATTGTTTCCAGGAGAAGGGGAGACAGGAGTGTAAAAAAAGCGTTGTTTTTGGACGGCAATGAAGAAATTACTATATTTTGCGATTTCTCCTGCTCAGAAAGACTTAGAAAGTTGATAATTGTGGGCAATGTTAGAAATGTCATGAGAAACAAGAATTATGTAAAAGGATTGATGTAAGTCATTGTTTCCAGGAGAAAGGGAGACAGGAGTGTAAAAAAGCGTTGTTTTTGGACGGCAATGAAGAAATGACTATATTTTGCGGTTTCTCCTGCTCAGAAAGACTTAGAAAGTTGATAATTGTGGGCAATGTTAGAAATGTCAGGAGAAACAAGAATTATGTAAAAGGATTGATGTAAGTCATTGTTTCCAAGAGAAATGGAGACAGGAGTGTAAAAAAGCGTTGTTTTTGGACTGCAATGAAGAAATGACTATATTTTGCGGTTTCTCCTGCTCAGAAAGACTTAGAAAGTTGATAATTGTGGGCAATGTTAGAAATGTCAGGAGAAACAAGAATTATGTAAAAGGATTGATGTAAGTCATTGTTTCCAAGAGAAATGGAGACAGGAGTGTAAAAAAGCGTTGTTTTTGGACTGCAATGAAGAAATGACTATGTTCTGCGATTTCTCCTGCTCAAAAAGACTTAGAAAGTTGATAATTGTGGGCAATGTTAGAAATGTCAGGAGAAACAAGAATTATGTAAAAGGATTGATGTAAGTCATTGTTTCCAAGAGAAAGGGAGACTGGAGTGTAAAAAAGCATTGTTTTTGGACGGCAATGAATAAATGACTGTTTTGCGATTTCTCTTGCTCAGAAAGACTTAGAAAGTTGATAATTGTGGGCAATGTTAGAAATGTCATGAGAAACAAGAATTATGTAAAAGGATTGATGTAAGTCATTGTTTCCAGGAGAAGGGGAGACAGGAGTGTAAAAAAGCGTTGTTTTTGGACGGCAATGAAGAAATTACTATATTTTGCGATTTCTCCTGCTCAGAAAGACTTAGAAAGTTGATAATTGTGGGCAATGTTAGAAATGTCATGAGAAACAAGAATTATGTAAAAGGATTGATGTAAGTCATTGTTTCCAGGAGAAAGGGAGACAGGAGTGTAAAAAAGCGTTGTTTTTGGACAGCAATGAAGAAATGACTATATTTTGCGGTTTCTCCTGCTCAGAAAGACTTAGAAAGTTGATAATTGTGGGCAATGTTAGAAATGTCATGAGAAACAAGAATTATGTAAAAGGATTGATGTAAGTCATTGTTTCCAAGAGAAATGGAGACAGGAGTGTAAAAAAGCGTTGTTTTTGGACTGCAATGAAGAAATGACTATGTTCTGCGATTTCTCCTGCTCAAAAAGACTTAGAAAGTTGATAATTGTGGGCAATGTTAGAAATGTCAGGAGAAACAAGAATTATGTAAAAGTATTGATGTAAGTCATTGTTTCCAAGAGAAAGGGAGACAGGAGTGTAAAAAAGTGTTGTTTTTGGACGGCAATGAAGAAATGACTATGTTTTGCGATTTCTCCTGCTCAGAAAGACTTAGAAAGTTGATAATTGTGGGCAATGTTAGAAATGTCATGAGAAACAAGAATTATGTAAAAGGATTGATGTAAGTCATTGTTTCCAGGAGAAAGGGAGACAGGAGTGTAAAAAAGCGTTGTTTTTGGACGGCAATGAAGAAATGACTATATTTTGCGGTTTCTCCTGCTCAGAAAGACTTAGAAAGTTGATAATTGTGGGCAATGTTAGAAATGTCAGGAGAAACAAGAATTATGTAAAAGGATTGATGTAAGTCATTGTTTCCAAGAGAAAGGGAGACTGGAGTGTAAAAAAGCATTGTTTTTGGACGGCAATGAATAAATGACTGTTTTGCGATTTCTCTTGCTCAGAAAGACTTAGAAAGTTGATAATTGTGGGCAATGTTAGAAATGTCATGAGAAACAAGAATTATGTAAAAGGATTGATGTAAGTCATTGTTTCCAGGAGAAAGGGAGACAGGAGTGTAAAAAAGCGTTGTTTTTGGACGGCAATGAAGAAATGACTATATTTTGCGATTTCTCCTGCTCAGAAAGACTTAGAAAGTTGATAATTGTGGGCAATGTTAGAAATGTCAGGAGAAACAAGAATTATGTAAAAGGATTGATGTAAGTCATTGTTTCCAAGAGAAAGGGAGACTGGAGTTTAAAAAAGCGTTGTTTTTGGACTGCAATGAAGAAATGACTATGTTTTGCGATTTCTCCTGCTCAGGAAGACTTAGAAAGTTGATAATTGTGGACAATGTTAGAAATGTCATGAGAAACAAGAATTATGTAAAAGGATGATGTAAGTCATTGTTTCCAAGAGAAAGGGAGACTGGAGTGTAAAAAAGCGTTGTTTTTGGACTGCAATGAAGAAATGACTATGTTTTGCGATTTCTCCTGCTCAGAAAGACTTAGAAAGTTGATATTTGTGGGCAATGTTAGAAATGTCATGAGAAACAAGAATTATGTAAAAGGATTGATGTAAGTCATTGTTTCCAGGAGAAGGGGAGACAGGAGTGTAAAAAAGCGTTGTTTTTGGACGGCAATGAAGAAATTACTATATTTTGCGATTTCTCCTGCTCAGAAAGACTTAGAAAGTTGATAATTGTGGGCAATGTTAGAAATGTCATGAGAAACAAGAATTATGTAAAAGGATTGATGTAAGTCATTGTTTCCAGGAGAAAGGGAGACAGGAGTGTAAAAAAGCGTTGTTTTTGGACTGCAATGAAGAAATGACTATGTTCTGCGATTTCTCCTGCTCAAAAAGACTTAGAAAGTCTATAATTGTGGGCAATGTTAGAAATGTCAGGAGAAACAAGAATTATGTAAAAGTATTGATGTAAGTCATTGTTTCCAAGAGAAAGGGAGACAGGAGTGTAAAAAAGTGTTGTTTTTGGACGGCAATGAAGAAATGACTATGTTTTGCGATTTCTCCTGCTCAGAAAGACTTAGAAAGTTGATAATTGTGGGCAATGTTAGAAATGTCATGAGAAACAAGAATTATGCAAAAGGATTGATGTAAGTCATTGTTTCCAATAGAAAGGGAGACAGGAGTGTAAAAAAGCGTTGTTTTTGGACGGCAATGAAGAAATGACTATATTTTGCGGTTTCTCCTGCTCAGAAAGACTTAGAAAGTTGATAATTGTGGGCAATGTTAGAAATGTCATGAGAAACAAGAATTATGTAAAAGGATTGATGTAAGTCATTGTTTCCAGGAGAAGGGGAGACAGGAGTGTAAAAAGCGACTCCTGGAAACGCTTTTTTACACTCCTGTGTAAAAAAGCGTTGTTTTTGGACGGCAATAAAGAAATTACTATATTTTGCGATTTCTCCTGCTCAGAAAGACTTAGAAAGTTGATAAATGTGGGCAATGTTAGAAATGTCATGAGAAACAAGAATTATGTAAAAGGATTGATGTAAGTCATTGTTTCCAGGAGAAAGGGAGACAGGAGTGTAAAAAAGCGTTGTTTTTGGACGGCAATGAAGAAATGACTATATTTTGCGGTTTCTCCTGCTCAGAAAGACTTAGAAAGTTGATAATTGTGGGCAATGTTAGAAATGTCAGGAGAAACAAGAATTATGTAAAAGGATTGATGTAAGTCATTGTTTCCAAGAGAAATGGAGACAGGAGTGTAAAAAAAGCGTTGTTTTTGGACTGCAATGAAGAAATGACTATGTTCTGCGATTTCTCCTGCTCAAAAAGACTTAGAAAGTTGATAATTGTGGGCAATGTTAGAAATGTCAGGAGAAACAAGAATTATGTAAAAGTATTGATGTAAGTCATTGTTTCCAAGAGAAAGGGAGACAGGAGTGTAAAAAAGTGTTGTTTTTGGACGGCAATGAAGAAATGACTATGTTTTGCGATTTCTCCTGCTCAGAAGGACTTAGAAAGTTGATAATTGTGGGCAATGTTAGAAATGTCATGAGAAACAAGAATTATGTAAAAGGATTGATGTAAGTCATTGTTTCCAGGAGAAAGGGAGACAGGAGTGTAAAAAAGCGTTGTTTTTGGACGGCAATGAAGAAATGACTATATTTTGCGGTTTCTCCTGCTCAGAAAGACTTAGAAAGTTGATAATTGTGGGCAATGTTAGAAATGTCAGGAGAAACAAGAATTATGTAAAAGGATTGATGTAAGTCATTGTTTCCAAGAGAAATGGAGACAGGAGTGTAAAAAAGCGTTGTTTTTGGACTGCAATGAAGAAATGACTATGTTCTGCGATTTCTCCTGCTCAAAAAGACTTAGAAAGTTGATAATTGTGGGCAATGTTAGAAATGTCAGGAGAAACAAGAATTATGTAAAAGTATTGATGTAAGTCATTGTTTCCAAGAGAAAGGGAGACAGGAGTGTAAAAAAGTGTTGTTTTTGGACGGCAATGAAGAAATGACTATGTTTTGCGATTTCTCCTGCTCAGAAGGACTTAGAAAGTTGATAATTGTGGGCAATGTTAGAAATGTCATGAGAAACAAGAATTATGTAAAAGGATTGATGTAAGTCATTGTTTCCAGGAGAAAGGGAGACAGGAGTGTAAAAAAGCGTTGTTTTTGGACGGCAATGAAGAAATGACTATATTTTGCGGTTTCTCCTGCTCAGAAAGACTTAGAAAGTTGATAATTGTGGGCAATGTTAGAAATGTCAGGAGAAACAAGAATTATGTAAAAGGATTGATGTAAGTCATTGTTTCCAGGAGAAGGGGAGACAGGAGTGTAAAAAAGCGTTGTTTTTGGACGGCAATGAAGAAATTACTATATTTTGCGATTTCTCCTGCTCAGAAAGACTTAGAAAGTTGATAATTGTGGGCAATGTTAGAAATGCGATGAGAAACAAGAATTATGTAAAAGGATTGATGTAAGTCATTGTTTCCAGGAGAAAGGGAGACAGGAGTGTAAAAAAAGCGTTGTTTTTGGACGGCAATGAAGAAATGACTATATTTTGCGGTTTCTCCTGCTCAGAAAGACTTAGAAAGTTGATAATTGTGGGCAATGTTAGAAATGTCAGGAGAAACAAGAATTATGTAAAAGGATTGATGTAAGTCATTGTTTCCAAGAGAAAGGGAGACAGGAGTGTAAAAAAGCATTGTTTTTGGACGGCAATGAATAAATGACTGTTTTGCGATTTCTCCTGCTCAGAAAGACTTAGAAAGTTGATAATTGTGGGCAATGTTAGAAATGTCATGAGAAACAAGAATTATGTAAAAGGATTGATGTAAGTCATTGTTTCCAGGAGAAAGGGAGACAGGAGTGTAAAAAAGCGTTGTTTTTGGACGGCAATGAAGAAATGACTATATTTTGCGGTTTCTCCTGCTCAGAAAGACTTAGAAAGTTGATAATTGTGGGCAATGTTAGAAATGTCATGAGAAACAAGAATTATGTAAAAGGATTGATGTAAGTCATTGTTTCCAGGAGAAAGGGAGACAGGAGTGTAAAAAAGCGTTGTTTTTGGACGGCAATGAAGAAATGACTATATTTTGCGGTTTCTCCTGCTCAGAAAGACTTAGAAAGTTGATAATTGTGGGCAATGTTAGAAATGTCAGGAGAAACAAGAATTATGTAAAAGGATTGATGTAAGTCATTGTTTCCAAGAGAAATGGAGACAGGAGTGTAAAAAAGCGTTGTTTTTGGACTGCAATGAAGAAATGACTATGTTCTGCGATTTCTCCTGCTCAAAAAGACTTAGAAAGTTGATAATTGTGGGCAATGTTAGAAATGTCAGGAGAAACAAGAATTATGTAAAAGTATTGATGTAAGTCATTGTTTCCAAGAGAAAGGGAGACAGGAGTGTAAAAAAGTGTTGTTTTTGGACGGCAATGAAGAAATGACTATGTTTTGCGATTTCTCCTGCTCAGAAAGACTTAGAAAGTTGATAATTGTGGGCAATGTTAGAAATGTCATGAGAAACAAGAATTATGTAAAAGGATTGATGTAAGTCATTGTTTCCAGGAGAAAGGGAGACAGGAGTGTAAAAAAGCGTTGTTTTTGGACGGCAATGAAGAAATGACTATATTTTGCGGTTTCTCCTGCTCAGAAAGACTTAGAAAGTTGATAAATTGTGGGCAATGTTAGAAATGTCAGGAGAAACAAGAATTTCCAAGAGAAATGGAGACAGGAGTGTAAAAAAGCGTTGTTTTTGGACTGCAATGAAGAAATGACTATGTTCTGCGATTTCTCCTGCTCAAAAAGACTTAGAAAGTTGATAATTGTGGGCAATGTTAGAAATGTCATGAGAAACAAGAATTATGAGTAAAAGGATTGATGTAAGTCATTGTTTCCAGGAGAAGGGGAGACAGGAGTGTAAAAAAGCGACTCCTGGAAACGCTTTTTTACACTCCTGTGTAAAAAAGCGTTGTTTTTTGGACTGGCAATAAAGAAATTACTATATTTTGCGATTTCTCCTGCTCAGAAAGACTTAGAAAGTTGATAATTGTGGGCAATGTTTAGAAATGTCAGGAGAAACAAGAATTATGTAAAAGGATTGATGTAAGTCATTGTTTCCAAGAGAAATGGAGACAGGAGATGTAAAAAAGCGTTGTTTTTGGACTGCAATGAAGAAATGACTATGTTCTGCGATTTCTCCTGCTCAAAAAGACTTAGAAAGTTGATAATTGTGGGCAATGTTAGAAATGTCAGGAGAAACAAGAATTATGTAAAAGTATTGATGTAAGTCATTGTTTCCAAGAGAAAGGGAGACAGGAGTGTAAAAAAGGTGTTGTTTTTGGACGGCAATGAAGAAATGACTATGTTTTGCGATTTCTCCTGCTCAGAAAGACTTAGAAAGTTGATAATTGTGGGCAATGTTAGAAATGTCATGAGAAACAAGAATTATGTAAAAGGATTGATGTAAGTCATTGTTTCCAGGAGAAAGGGAGACAGGAGTGTAAAAAAGCGTTGTTTTTGGACGGCAATGAAGAAATGACTATATTTTGCGGTTTCTCCCTGCTCAGAAAGACTTAGGAAGTTGATAATTGTGGGCAATGTTAGAAATGTCAGGAGAAACAAGAATTATGTAAAAGGATTGATGTAAGTCATTGTTTCCAAGAGAAAGGGAGACTGGAGTGTAAAAAAGCATTGTTTTTGGACGGCAATGAATAAATGACTGTTTTGCGATTTCTCTTGCTCAGAAAGACTTAGAAAGTTGATAATTGTGGGCAATGTTAGAAATGTCAATGAGAAACAAGAATTATGTAAAAGGATTGATGTAAGTCATTGTTTCCAGAAGAAAGGGAGACAGGAGTGTAAAAAAGCGTTGTTTTTGGACGGCAATGAAGAAATGACTATATTTTGCGGTTTCTCCTGCTCAGAAAGACTTAGAAAGTTGATAATTGTGGGCAATTGTAGAAATGTCAGGAGAAACAAGAATTATGTAAAAGGATTGATGTAAGTCATTGTTTCCAAGAGAAATGGAGACAGGAGTGTAAAAAAGCGTTGTTTTTGGACTGCAATGAAGAAATGACTATTTTCTGCGATTTCTCCTGCTCAAAAAGACTTAGAAAGTTGATAATTGTGGGCAATGTTAGAAATGTCAGGAGAAACAAGAATTATGTAAAAGTATTGATGATGTAAGTCATTGTTTCCAAGAGAAAGGGAGACAGGAGTGTAAAAAAGTGTTGTTTTTGGACGGCAATGAAGAAATGACTATGTTTTGCGATTTCTCCTGCTCAGAAAGCCTTAGAAAGTTGAATAATTGTGGGCAATGTTAGAAATGTCATGAGAAAACAAGAATTATGTAAAAGGATTGATGTAAGTCATTGTTTCCAGGAGAAAGGGAGACAGGAGTGTAAAAAGCGTTGTTTTTTGGACGGCAATGAAGAAATGACTATATTTTGCGGTTTCTCCTGCTCAGAAAGACTTAGAAAGTTGATAATTGTGGGCAATGTTAGAAATGTCAGGATGAAACAAGAATTATGTAAAAGGATTGATGTAAGTCATTGTTTCCAAGAGAAAATGGAGACAGGAGTGTAAAAAAGCGTTGTTTTTGGACTGCAATGAAGAAATGACTATGTTCTGCGATTTCTCCTGCTCAAAAAGACTTAGAAAGTTGATAATTGTGGGCAATGTTAGAAATGTCAGGAGAAACAAGAATTATGTAAAAGGATTGATGTAAGTCATTGTTTCCAGGAGAAGGGGAGACAGGAGTGTAAAAAAGCGTTGTTTTTGGACGGCAATGAAGAAATTACTATATTTTGCGATTTCTCCTGCTCAGAAAGACTTAGAAAGTTGATAATTGTGGGCAATGTTAGAAATGTCAGGAGAAACAAGAATTATGTAAAAGTATTGATGTAAGTCATTGTTTCCAAGAGAAAGGGAGACTGGAGTGTAAAAAAGCATTGTTTTTGGACGGCAATGAATAAATGACTGTTTTGCGATTTCTCTTGCTCAGAAAGACTTAGAAAGTTGAATAATTGTGGGCAATGTTAGAAATGTCATGAGAAACAAGAATTATGTAAAAGGATTGATGTAAGTCATTGTTTCCAGGAGAAAGGGAGACAGGAGTGTAAAAAAAGCGTTGTTTTTGGACGGCAATGAAGAAATGACTATATTTGCGATTTCTCCTGCTCAGAAAGACTTAGAAAGTTGATATTTGTGGGCAATGTTAGAAATGTCAGGAGAAACAAGAATTATGTAAAAGGATTGATGTAAGTCATTGTTTCCAGGAGAAAGGGAGACAGGAGTGTAAAAAAGCGTTGTTTTTTGGACGGCAATGAAGAAATTACTATGTTTTTGCGATTTCTCCTGCTCAGAAAGACTTAGAAAGTTGTTAATTGTGGGCAATGGTAGAAATGTCATGAGAAATAAGAATTATGTAAAATGATTGTTGTAAGTCATTGTTGCCAAGAGAAAGGGAGACTGGAGTGTAAAAAAGCGTTGTTTTTGGACTGCAATGAAGAAATGACTATGTTTTGCGATTTCTCCTGCTCAGAAAGACTTAGAAAGTTGATATTTGTGGCAATGTTAGAAATGTCATGAGAAACAAGATATATGTAAAAGGATTGATGTAAGTCATTGTTTCCAGGAGAAGGGGAGACAGGAGTGTAAAAAAGCGTTGTTTTTGGACGGCAATGAAGAAATTACTATATTTTGCGATTTCTCCTGCTCAGAAAGACTTAGAAAGTTGATAATTGTGGGCAATGTTAGAAATGTCATGAGAAACAAGAATTATGTAAAAGGATTGATGTAAGTCATTGTTTTCAGGAGAAAGGGAGACAGGAGTGTAAAAAAGCGTTGTTTTTGGACGGCAATGAAGAAATGACTATATTTTGCGGTTTCTCCTGCTCAGAAAGACTTAGAAAGTTGATAATTGTGGGGCAATGTTAGAAATGTCAGGAGAAACAAGAATTATGTAAAAGGATTGATGTAAGTCATTGGTTTCCAAGAGAAAGGGAGACAGGAGTGTAAAAAAGCGTTGTTTTTGGACTGCAATGAAGAAATGACTATGTTCTGCGATTTCTCCTGCTCAAAAAGACTTAGAAAGTTGATAATTGTGGGCAATGTTAGAAATGTCAGGAGAAACAAGAATTATGTAAAAAGTATTGATGTAAGTCATTGTTTCCAAGAGAAAGGGAGACAGGAGTGTAAAAAAGTGTTGTTTTTGGACGGCAATGAAGAAATGACTATGTTTTGCGATTTCTCCTGCTCAGAAAGGACTTAGAAAGTTGATAATTGTGGGAAATGTTAGAAATGTCATGAGAAACAAGAATTATGTAAAAGGATTGATGTAAGTCATTGTTTCCAGGAGAAAGGGAGACAGGAGTGTAAAAAAGCGTTGTTTTTGGACGGCAATGAAGAAATGACTATATTTTGCGGTTTCTCCTGCTCAGAAAGACTTAGAAAGTTGATAATTGTGGGCAATGTTAGAAATGTCAGGAGAAACAAGAATTATGTAAAAGGATTGATGTAAGTCATTGTTTCCAAGAGAAATGGAGACAGGAGTGTAAAAAAGCGTTGTTTTTGGACTGCAATGAAGAAATGACTATGTTCTGCGATTTCTCCTGCTCAAAAAGACTTAGAAAGGTTGATAATTGTGGGCAATGTTAGAAATGTCAGGGAGAAACAAGAATTATGTAAAAGGATTGATGTAAGTCATTGTTTCCAAGAGAAAGGGAGACTGGAGTGTAAAAAAGCATTGTTTTTTGGACGGCAATGAATAAATGACTGTTTTGCGATTTCTCTTGCTCAGAAAGACTTAGAAAGTTGATAATTGTGGGCAATGTTAGAAATGTCATGAGAAACAAGAATTATGTAAAAGGATTGATGTAAGTCATTGTTTCCAGGAGAAAGGGAGACAGGAGTGTAAAAAAGCGTTGTTTTTGGACGGCAATGAAGAAATGACTATATTTTGCGATTTCTCCTGCTCAGAAAGACTTAGAAAGTTGATAATTGTGGGCAATGTTAGAAATGTCAGGAGAAACAAGAATTATGTAAAAGGATTGATGTAAGTCATTGTTTCCAAGAGAAAGGGAGACTGGAGTGTAAAAAAGCGTTGTTTTTGGACTGCAATGAAGAAATGACTATGTTTTGCGATTTCTCCTGCTCAGAAAGACTTAGAAAGTTGATAATTGTGGACAATGTTAGAAATGTCAAGAGAAACAAGAATTATGTAAAAGGATTGATGTAAGTCATTGTTTCCAAGAGAAGGGGAGACTGGAGTGTAAAAAAGCGTTGTTTTTGGACTGCAATGAAGAAATGACTATGTTTTGCGATTTCTCCTGCTCAGAAAGACTTAGAAAGTTGATATTTGTGGGCAATGTTAGAAATGTCATGGGAAACAAGAATTATGTAAAAGGATTTAAGTAAGTCATTGTTCCCAGGAGAAGGGGAGACAGGAGTGTAAAAAAGCGTTGTTTTTGGACGGCAATGAAGAAATTACTATATTTTGCGATTTCTCCTGCTCAGAAAGACTTAGAAAGTTGATAATTGTGGGCAATGTTAGAAATGTCATGAGAAACAAGAATTATGTAAAAGGATTGATGTAAGTCATTGTTTCCAGGAGAAAGGGAGACAGGAGTGTAAAAAAGCGTTGTTTTTGGACGGGCAATGAAGAAATGACTATATTTTGCGGTTTCTCCTGCTCAGAAAGACTTAGAAAGTTGATAATTCGTGGGCAATGTTAGAAATGTCATGAGAAACAAGAATTATGTAAAAGGATTGATGTAAGTCATTGTTTCCAGGAGAAGGGGGAGACAAGAGTGTAAAAAAGCGTTGTTTTTGGACGGCAATGAAGAAATTACTATATTTTGCGATTTCTCCTGCTCAGAAAGACTTAGAAAGTTGATAATTGTGGGCAATGTTAGAAATGTCATGAGAAACAAGAATTATGTAAAAGGATTGATGTAAGTCATTGTTTCCAGGAGAAAGGGAGACAGGAGTGTAAAAAAGCGTTGTTTTTGGACGGCAATGAAGAAATGACTATATTTTGCGGTTTCTCCTGCTCAGAAAGACTTAGAAAGTTGATAATTGTGGGCAATGTTAGAAATGTCAGGAGAAACAAGAATTATGTAAAAGGAATTGATGTCAGTCATTGTTTCCAAGAGAAATGGAGACAGGAGTGTAAAAAAGCGTTGTTTTTGGACATGCAATGAAGAAATGACTATATTTTGCGGTTTCTCCTGCTCAGAAAGACTTAGAAAGTTGATAATTGTGGGCAATGTTAGAAATGTCAGGAGAAACAAGAATTATGTAAAAGGATTGATGTAAGTCATTGTTTCCAAGAGAAATGGAGACAGGAGTGTAAAAAAGCGTTGTTTTTGGACTGCAATGAAGAAATGACTATGTTCTGCGATTTCTCCTGCTCAAAAAGACTTAGAAAAGTTGATAATTGTGGGCAATGTTAGAAATGTCAGGAGAAACAAGAATTATGTAAAAGGATTGATGTAAGTCATTGTTTCCAAGAGAAAGGGAGACTGGAGTGTAAAAAAGCATTGTTTTTGGACGGCAATGAATAAATGACTGTTTTGCGATTTCTCTTGCTCAGAAAGACTTAGAAAGTTGATAATTGTGGGCAATGTTAGAAATGTCATGAGAAACAAGAATTATGTAAAAGGATTGATGTAAGTCATTGTTTCCAGGAAGAGGGGAGACAGGAGTGTAAAAAAGCGTTGTTTTTGGACTGGCAATGAAGAAATTACTATATTTTGCGATTTCTCCTGCTCAGAAAGACTTAGAAAGTTGATAATTGTGGGCAATGTTAGAAATGTCATGAGAAACAAGAATTATGTAAAAGGATTGATGTAAGTCATTGTTTCCAGGAGAAAGGGAGACAGGAGTGTAAAAAAGCGTTTGTTTTTGGACGGCAATGAAGAAATGACTATATTTTGCGGTTTCTCCTGCTCAGAAAGACTTAGAAAGTTGATAATTGTGGGTCAATGTTAGAAATGTCATGAGAAACAAGAATTATGTAAAAGGATTGATGTAAGTCATTGTTTCCAAGAGAAATGGAGACAGGAGTGTAAAAAAGCGTTGTTTTTGGACTGCAATGAAGAAATGACTATGTTCTGCGATTTCTCCTGCTCAAAAGACTTAGAAAGTTGATAATTGTGGGCAATGTTAGAATGTCAGGAGAAACAAGAATTATGTAAAAGTATTGATGTAAGTCATTGTTCCAAGAGAAAGGGAGACAGGAGTGTAAAAAAGTGTTGTTTTTGGACGGCTATGAAGAAATGACTATGTTTTGCGATTTTCTCCTGCTCAGAAAGACTTAGAAAGTTGATAATTGTGGGCAATGTTAGAAATGTCATGAGAAACAAGAATTATGTAAAAGGATTGATGTAAGTCATTGTTTCCAGGAGAAAGGGAGACAGGAGTGTAAAAAAGCGTTGTTTTTGGACGGCAATGAAGAAATGACTATATTTTGCGGTTTCTCCTGCTCAGAAAGACTTAGAAAGTTGATAATTGTGGGCAATGTTAGAAATGTCAGGAGAAACAAGAATTATGTAAAAGGATTGATGTAAGTCATTGTTTCCAAGAGAAAGGGAGACTGGAGTGTAAAAAAGCATTGTTTTTGGACGGCAATGAATAAATGACTGTTTTGCGATTTCTCTTGCTCAGAAAGACTTAGAAAGTTGATAATTGTGGGCAATGTTAGAAATGTCATGAGAAAACAAGAATTATGTAAAAGGATTGATGTAAGTCATTGTTTCCAGGAGAAAGGGAGACAGGAGTGTAAAAAAGCGTTGTTTTTGGACGGCAATGAAGAAATGACTATATTTTGCGATTTCTCCTGCTCAGAAAGACTTAGAAAGTTGTTAATTGTGGGCAATGGTAGAAATGTCATGAGAAATTAAGAATTATGTAAAAGGATTGTTGTAAGTCATTGTTGCCAAGAGAAAGGGAGACTGGAGTGTAAAAAGCGTTGTTTTTGGACTGCAATGAAGAAATGACTATGTTTTGCGATTTCTCCTGCTCAGAAAGACTTAGAAAGTTGATATTTGTGGGCAATGTTAGAAATGTCATGAGAAACAAGATATATGTAAAAGGATTGATGTAAGTCATTGTTTCCAGGAGAAGGGGAGACAGGAGTGTAAAAAAGCGTTGTTTTTGGACGGCAATGAAGAAATTACTATATTTTGCGATTTCTCCTGCTCAGAAAGACTTAGAAAGTTGATAATTGTGGGCAATGTTAGAAATGTCATGAGAAACAAGAATTATGTAAAAGGATTGATGTAAGTCATTGTTTTCAGGAGAAAGGGAGACAGGAGTGTAAAAAAGCGTTGTTTTTGGACGGGCAATGAAGAAATGACTATATTTGCGGTTTCTCCTGCTCAGAAGACTTAGAAAGTTGATAATTGTGGGCAATGTTAGAAATGTCAGGAGAAACAAGAATTATGTAAAAGGATTGATGTAAGTCATTGTTTCCAAGAGAAAGGGAGACAGGAGTGTAAAAAGCGTTGTTTTTGGACTGCAATGAAGAAATGACTATGTTCTGCGATTTCTCCTGCTCAAAAGACTTAGAAAGTTGATAATTGTGGGCAATGTTAGAAATGTCAGGAGAAACAAGAATTATGTAAAAGTATTGATGTAAGTCATTGTTTCCAAGAGAAAGGGAGACAGGAGTGTAAAAAAGTGTTGTTTTTGGACGGCAATGAAGAAATGACTATGTTTTGCGATTTCTCTCTGCTCAGAAAGACTTAGAAAGTTGATAATTGTGGGAAATGTTAGAAATGTCATTGAGAAACAAGAATTATGTAAAAGGATTGATGTAAGTCATTGTTTCCAGGAGAAAGGGAGACAGGAGTGTAAAAAAGCGTTGTTTTTGGACGGCAATGAAGAAATGACTATATTTTGCGGTTTCTCCTGCTCAGAAAGACTTAGAAAGTTGATAATTGTGGGCAATGTTAGAAATGTCAGGAGAAACAAGAATTATGTAAAAGTATTGATGTAAGTCATTGTTTCCAAGAGAAAGGGAGACAGGAGTTTAAAAAAGTGTTGTTTTTGGACGGCAATGAAGAAATGACTATGTTTTGCGATTTCTCCTGCTCAGAAAGACTTAGAAAAGTTGATAATTGTGGGCAATGTTAGAAATGTCATGAGAAACAAGAATTATGTAAAAGATTGATGTAAGTCATTGTTTCCAGAGAAAGGGAGACAGGAGTGTAAAAAAGCGTTGTTTTTGGACGGCAATGAAGAAATGACTATTTTTGCGGTTTCTCCTGCTCAGAAAGACTTAGAAAGTTGATAATTGTGGGCAATGTTAGAAATGTCATGAGAAACAAGAATTATGTAAAAGAATTGATGTAAGTCATTGTTTCCAAGAGAAAGGGAGACAGGAGTGTAAAAAAGCGTTGTTTTTGGACGGCAATGAAGAAATGACTATGCTTCTGCGATTTCTCCTGCTCAGAAAGACTTAGAAAGTTGATAATTGTGGGCAATGTTAGAAATGTCATGAGAAACAAGAATTATGTAAAAGAATTGATGTAAGTCATTGTTTCCAGAGAAGGGAGACAGGAGTGTAAAAAAGCGTTGTTTTTGGACGGCAATGAAGAAATGACTATATTTTGCGATTTCTCCTGCTCAGAAAGACTTAGAAAGTTGATAATTGTGGGCAATGTTAGAAATGTCATGAGAAACAAGAATTATGTAAAAGAATTGATGTAAGTCATTGTTTCCAAGAGAAAGGGAGACAGGAGTGTAAAAAAGCGTTATTTTTGGACGGCAATGAAGAAATGACTATGTTTTGCGATTTCTCCTGCTCAGAAAGACTTAGAAAGTTGATAATTGTGGGCAATGTAAGAAATGTCATGAGAAACAAGAATTATGTAAAAGAATTGATGTAAGTCATTGTTTCCAAGAGAAAGGGAGACAGGAGTGTAAAAAAGCGTTGTTTTTGGACGGCAATGAAGAAATGACTATGTTTGCGATTTCTCTCTGCTCAGAAAGACTTAGAAAGTTGATAATTGTGGGCAATGTTAGAAATGTCATGAGAAACAAGAATTATGTAAAAGAATTGATGTAAGTCATTGTTTCCAAGAGAAAGGGAGACCGGAGTGTAAAAAAGCATTGTTTTTGGACGGCAATGAAGAAATGACTGTTTTTGCGATTTCTCTTGCTCAGAAAGACTTAGAAAGTTGATAATTGTGGGCAATGTTAGAAATGTCATTAGAAACAAGAATTATGTAAAAGAATTGATGTAAGTCATTGTTTCCAAGAGAAAGGGAGACAGGAGTGTAAAAAAGCGTTGTTTTTGGACGGCAATGAAGAAATGACTGTTTTGCGATTTCTCTTGCTCAGAAAGACTTAGAAAGTTGATAATTGTGGGCAATGTTAGAAATGTCATGAGAAACAAGAATTATGTCAAAGAATTGATGTAAGTCATTGTTTCCAAGAGAAAGGGAGACAGGAGTGTAAAAAAGCGTTGTTTTGGACGGCAATGAAGAAATTACTATGTTTTGCGATTTCTCCTGCTCAGAAAGACTTAGAAAGTTGATATTGTGGGCAATGTTAGAAATGTCATGAGAAACAAGAATTATGTAAAAGAATTGATGTAAGTCATTGTTTCCAAGAGAAAGGGAGACCGGAGTGTAAAAAAGCGTTGTTTTTGGACGGCAATGAAGAAATGACTATGTTTTGCGATTTCTCCTGCTCAGAAAGACTTAGAAAGTTGATAATTGTGGGCAATGTAAGAAAATGTCATGAGAAACAAGAATTATGTAAAAGAATTGATGTAAGTCATTGTTTCCAAGAGAAAGGGAGACAGGAGTGTAAAAAAGCGTTATTTTTGGACGGCAATGAAGAAATGACTATGTTTTGCGATTTCTCCTGCTCAGAAAGACTTAGAAAGTTGATAATTGTGGGCAATGTAAGAAATGTCATGAGAAACAAGAATTATGTAAAAGAATTGATGTAAGTCATTGTTTCCAAGAGAAAGGGAGACAGGAGTGTAAAAAAAGCGTTGTTTTTGGACGGCAATGAAGAAATGACTATGTTTTGCGATTTCTCCTGCTCAGAAAGACTTAGAAAGTTGATAATTGTGGGCAATGTTAGAAATGTCATGAGAAACAAGAATTATGTAAAAGAATTGATGTAAGTCATTGTTTCCAAGAGAAAGGGAGACCGGAGTGTAAAAAAGCATTGTTTTTGGACGGCAATGAAGAAATGACTGTTTTGCGATTTTCTCTTGCTCAGAAAGACTTAGAAAGTTGATAATTGTGGGCAATGTTAGAAATGTCATTAGAAACAAGAATTATGTAAAAGAATTGATGTAAGTCATTGTTTCCAAGAGAAAGGGAGACAGGAGTGTAAAAAAGCGTTGTTTTTGGACGGCAATGAAGAAATGATTTTTTTGCGATTTCTCTTGCTCAGAAAGACTTAGAAAGTTGATAATTGTGGGCAATGTTAGAAATGTCATGAGAAACAAGAATTATGTAAAAGAATTGATGTAAGTCATTGTTTCCAAGAGAAAGGGAGACCGGAGTGTAAAAAAGCGTTGTTTTTGGACGGCAATGAAGAAATGACTATGTTTTGCGATTTCTCCTGCTCAGAAAGACTTAGAAAGTTGATAATTGTGGGCAATGTAAGAAATGTCATGAGAAACAAGAATTATGTAAAAGAATTGATGTAAGTCATTGTTTCCAAGAGAAAGGGAGACAGGAGTGTAAAAAAGCGTTGTTTTTGGACGGCAATGAAGAAATTACTATGTTTTACGATTTCTCCTGCTCAGAAAGACTTAGAAAGTTGATAATTGTGGGCAATGTTAGAAATGTCATGAGAAACAAGAATTATGTAAAAGAATTGATGTAAGTCATTGTTTCCAAGAGAAAGGGAGACCGGAGTGTAAAAAAGCGTTGTTTTTGGACGGCAATGAAGAAATGACTATGTTTTGCGATTTCTCCTGCTCAGAAAGACTTAGAAAGTTGATAATTGTGGGCAATGTAAGAAATGTCATGAGAAACAAGAATTATGTAAAATAATTGATGTAAGTCATTGTTTCCAAGAGAAAGGGAGACAGGAGTGTAAAAAAGCGTTGTTTTTGGACGGCAATGAAGAAATGACTATGTTTTGCGATTTCTCCTGCTCAGAAAGACTTAGAAAGTTGATAATTGTGGGCAATGTTAGAAATGTCATGAGAAACAAGAATTATGTAAAAGAATTGATGTAAGTCATTGTTTCCAAGAGAAAGGGAGACAGGAGTGTAAAAAAGCGTTGTTTTTGGACGGCAATGAAGAAATGACTATGTTTTGCGATTTCTCCTGCTCAGAAAGACTTAGAAAGTTGATAATTGTGGGCAATGTTAGAAATGTCATGAGAAACAAGAATTATGTAAAAGAATTGATGTAAGTCATTGTTTCCAAGAGAAAGGGAGACCGGAGTGTAAAAAAGCGTTGTTTTTGGACGGCAATGAAGAAATGACTATTTTGCGATTTCTCTTGCTCAGAAAGACTTAGAAAGTTGATAATTGTGGGCAATGTTAGAAATGTCATGAGAAACAAGAATTATGTAAAAGAATTGATGTAAGTCATTGTTTCCAAGAGAAAGGGAGACAGGAGTGTAAAAAAGCGTTGTTTTTGGACGGCAATGAAGAAATGACTATGTTTTTGCGATTTCTCCTGCTCAGAAAGACTTAGAAAGTTGATAATTGTGGGCAATGTTAGAAATGTCATGAGAAAACAAGAATTATGTAAAAGAATTGATGTAAGTCATTGTTTCCAAGAGAAAGGGAGACAGGAGTGTAAAAAAGCGTTGTTTTTGGACGGCAATGAAGAAATGACTATGTTTTGCGATTTCTCCTGCTCAGAAAGACTTAGAAAGTTGATAATTGTGGGCAATGTAAGAAATGTCATGAGAAACAAGAATTATGTAAAAGAATTGATGTAAGTTCATTGTTTCCAAGAGAAAGGGAGACAGGAGTGTAAAAAAGCGTTGTTTTTTGGACGGCAATGAAGAAATGACTATGTTTTGCGATTTCTCCTGCTCAGAAAGACTTAGAAAAGTTGATAATTGTGGGCAATGTTAGAAATGTCATGAGAAACAAGAATTATGTAAAAGAATTGATGTAAGTCATTGTTTCCAAGAGAAAGGGAGACAGGAGTGTAAAAAAGCATTGTTTTTGGACGGCAATGAAGAAATGACTGTTTTGCGATTTCTCTTGCTCAGAAAGACTTAGAAAGTTGATAATTGTGGGCAATGTTAGAAATGTCATTAGAAACAAGAATTATGTAAAAGAATTGATGTAAGTCATTGTTTCCAAGAGAAAGGGAGACCGGAGTGTAAAAAAGCGTTGTTTTTGGACGGCAATGAAGAAATGACTGTTTTGCGATTTCTCTTGCTCAGAAAGACTTAGAAAGTTGATAATTGTGGGCAATGTTAGAAATGTCATGAGAAACAAGAATTATGTAAAAGAATTGATGTAAGTCATTGTTTCCAAGAGAAAGGGAGACAGGAGTGTAAAAAAGCGTTGTTTTTGGACGGCAATGAAGAAATGACTATGTTTTGCGATTTTTCCTGCTCAGAAAGACTTAGAAAGTTGATAATTGTGGGCAATGTAAGAAATGTCATGAGAAACAAGAATTATGTAAAAGAATTGATGTAAGTCATTGTTTCCAAGAGAAAGGGAGACAGGAGTGTAAAAAAGCGTTGTTTTTGGACGGCAATGAAGAAATGACTATGTTTTGCGATTTCTCCTGCTCAGAAAGACTTAGAAAGTTGATAATTGTGGGCAATGTAAGAAATGTCATGAGAAACAAGAATTATGTAAAAGAATTGATGTAAGTCATTGTTTCCAAGAGAAAGGGAGACAGGAGTGTAAAAAAGCGTTGAGTTTTTGGACGGCAATGAAGAAATGACTATGTTTTGCGATTTCTCCTGCTCAGAAAGACTTAGAAAGTTGATAATTGTGGGCAATGTTAGAAATGTCATGAGAAACAAGAATTATGTAAAAGAATTGATGTAAGTCATTGTTTTCCAAGAGAAAGGGAGACAGGAGTGTAAAAAAGCGTTGTTTTTGGACGGCAATGAAGAAATGACTATGTTTTGCGATTTCTCCTGCTCAGAAAGACTTAGAAAGTTGATAATTGTGGGCAATGTAAGAAATGTCATGAGAAACAAGAATTATGTAAAAGAATTGATGTAAGTCATTGTTTCCAAGAGAAAGGGAGACAGGAGTGTAAAAAAGCGTTGTTTTTGGACGGCAATGAAGAAATGACTATGTTTTGCGATTTCTCCTGCTCAGAAAGACTTAGATAGTTGATAATTGTGGGCAATGTAAGAAATGTCATGAGAAACAAGAATTATGTAAAAGAATTGATGTAAGTCATTGTTTCCAAGAGAAAGGGAGACCGGAGTGTAAAAAAGCATTGTTTTTGGGACGGCAATGAAGAAATGACTGTTTTGCGATTTCTCTTGCCTCAGAAAGACTTAGAAAGTTGATAATTGTGGGCAATGTTAGAAATGTCATGAGAAACAAGAATTATGTAAAAGAATTGATGTAAGTCATTGTTTCCAAGAGAAAGGGAGACCGGAGTTGTAAAAAAGCGTGTGTTTTTTGGACGGCAATGAAGAAATGACTATGTTTTGCGATTTCTCCTGCTCAGAAAGACTTAGAAAGTTGATAATTGTGGGCAATGTTAGAAATGTCATGAGAAACAAGAATTATGTAAAAGAATTGATGTAAGTCATTGTTTCCAAGAGAAAGGGAGACCGGACGTGTAAAAAAGCATTGTTTTGGACGGCAATGAAGAAATGACTGTTTTGCGATTTCTCTTGCTCAGAAAGACTTAGAAAGTTGATAATTGTGGGCAATGTTAGAAATGTCATGAGAAACAAGAATTATGTAAAAGAATTGATGTAAGTCCATTGTTTCCAAGAGAAAGGGAGACCGGAGTGTAAAAAAGCGTTGTTTTTGGACGGCAATGAGAAGAAATGACTATGTTTTGCGATTTCTCCTGCTCAGAAAGACTTAGAAAGTTGATAATTGTGGGCAATGTTAGAAATGTCATGAGAAACAAGAATTATGTAAAAGAATTGATGTAAGTCATTGTTTCCAAGAGAAAGGGAGACCGGAGTGTAAAAAAGCATTGTTTT